>NW_020664377.1:1233861-1416741 GCF_002925995.2 Terrapene triunguis
CTCCATGAGCTACTCAATGATTTGGGAATTTGGATTGGAAAGATGATAGGGTGCTATTTGAGAGTTGTTGCCATATGGGTAAGATTAAATTTTCCACTATAGAGTTGGTTTGTTTTGGGGGAGGGTTGTTTGTCTATTTGTTTGGGGAGGGTGGTGGATGTGTTTTTGTTTTTGTCTGCATTTCTATGGATTTGACAAACCAACATAGATGTCCAAATTTTTCACTAAAAGGAATGCAGATGCATTCTTTTCCAGATTTCAAATGTATCTTGCTTAAATTAAAATTTGGGGGGAGGGATAGCTCAGTGGTTTGAGCATTGGCCTGCTAAACCCAGGGTTGTGAGTTCAATCCTTGAGGAGGCTGCTAAGGGATCAGGGGCAAAATCAGTACTTGGTCCTGCTAGTGAAGGCAGGGGGCTGGACTCAATGACCCTTTGGGGTCCTTTCCAGTTCTATGAGATAGGTGTATCTCTCTCTCTCTATATATATATATATATATCAAGAAACAGACATAAAAACAGGTTTCCTATTTTCTTACCTCTTTTGGAAGGGGGATGGGTAGTGCACTGATATGCCTGTGTAAGATCAGATGCATAAATAAGGAGAGAAAGTGGGAGCAAAATATTTCATCTACTGTGTCTACTACAAATATTTTCACATTAAACTTAAACTGGTCTGAGTAAAGCACGGAACAAAATTATAGTTAGTTAAGCATCGATGTTTTGGCCAGATCTTCTCAGCTTTCATAAATTGGTGTGGCTTCAATGGAACTATGCTGATTTATACAAACTGAGGATTCAGTTAAAAAAAAAAAAAAAACTAAGGGTGACCTACGTGTGGTGTTATCCTGCTTTGACATATTTATAAGAATAAATGAACCAGTTTTAATGATTTTTCTTCCCTTAAAAACAAATCCCCATGTCAGTTTCTTTCATTGGAGGCCTGCTTTACAGTTATTTCAATCTGCTCTTTTCTTGGTCAGCTTTAAGGTTTTTAGAAAAAGACAATTCTATAAATATTTGCTGTCTATTTGAACAACATAGTGTCAAGTTTGTAATAATTAGGGAAACTTTCATTGGCTGCCAATGGTATTCTGTGAAAAAACTGACTAAGTAGGAAACATCTCACCCTTGGGAAATATTGACTGCTGGTTCCAAAGACATCATTAATAAGTGGCAGGGTTTGTCATGTGGGTCGTGTTTTGCAAATTACCCGAGTCATTACTGATTATGATTAGATTATTTAGATTGCAAACTCTTACTTAAATTGAATGATACAGAAAGGCTGTCTGTATTCCAAGTCATGTACAGCACCAAGCATCCTGTAGCACATAGCTTACAGTAGTAGTTGCAGTCATGTAGATACTACTACCATGATGTATGTATGGAACCTGAGTGTGCCAGACAAATGGAATCCCTACTCTTAACATCTTACAAACTAAAGGGAGAAATGAGTTCAATACACTGATATAATTTTATACTAACAAATACCACAAAGGACCACACAGAGATGCGTGTTGACCTGTCAATAGAGAATATATACTCATGATACAAATTGACCCACAAATATATCTGTACTCTGTGTATTATCACATGGAGGTAGATTTTAGAAAAAGACTTGCAACTAGAGCTGACTGAAATTTTCCAGATGACGATGATTTTGTTCAAATTAATCTCTTTGTTGGAAAAATAAGACTTTAAAAAAAAAAAGATGAAAATTTCACAAAATATTCCACTTTTTGAAATTTTCCAGCTTATTTTTTGGCTTTGTTTTGTTGGGGTTGTTTTTATTGTTTTTCTGCAAAGAAACAAAATAGCTTGGGGTTTTGTTTGTTTTTCCAGGGGGGGAGGGGAGTTAAACCTTCTCTCCCCTTTTCTCTTTTCTGACCCTTCTCCCATTTTCTCCCTCTTTTTTCAGTGGCAAAATGGAAAAAGGAAAAGGGGGGGGAGAAAACAAACTGAACATTTTTAATGCAAAATTTTTCTGTACAAAATTTCATGAAAATTTTCTAAGCTAATTTTTTTTATTAAAAAAAAACAACAACTTTTAAACTCCCAGGAGTTTGCAGTTTATTTTTTCCTTTTTGACCAGCTGTCCCTAAAACATTATTGAAGAAATTCCAATTCAGGTGCTCCCAAATACGGGCAATACTGAGATGCTCTTTCTTCTGACTTATAAGGTGCACTTTGCTATTTAGGATACTGCAATGGAAACTAGGGCGACCAGATGTCCCGATTTTATAGGGACAGTCCCGATTTTTGGGTCTTTTTCTTATATAGGCTCCTATTACCCCTCACCCCCGTCCTGATTTTTCACACTTGCTGTCGGGTCACCCTAATGGAAACAGAGAAGTGAAACCTCTTGCAAAATCAGCCAAAGCTACAGGTTAGACTGGAGGAATGAGCACACGTTTAAGAGTCAGGAGGCCATGAGTTGTCATCCTGGCTGTGCTTCTGATTTCCCATTCAGCCTTGGGCAAGTCATTTCACTTTCTCCTAGCTTCCCCTCTGTAAAAAGGAGATAAAACCTATCTCACAGCAGGGTTGTGAGAATTAATTAAAGTGAAGTGTTCTATTAATGCTAAATATTATTATCACTGGTTCTGTTATCCAGCTGCAAGAATCACTCCAAACATTGGGCCCAATTCTGCCCTTAGTTACACTCTGGTTTCATTGGGAGTTGTGCATGTACAAGTGAGGGTAAAATTTGCCTCTGTAATAGAGGGACCTCAGCCCTGCAGCACCCCCTGGCAATCTGCCATGGAACTGCCATTGTCCTTGCTTGCCTCAGTTCCCCTTAGGCTAGGGATGAAACCTATATCCATCAATCTTCATCTGTATATACAGGCCTCCTGCTGGGCTACTCGTGTCTCCCTTTTCAGGGCTGAAAGGAGACTGGCCTCACTTAGAGTTTTACCTGCCCGTTTAGTGTCCTGCACTCAATAGTCCGAGGAGTTCTCAGCAGTCTCTAACCCATCCGTATGAGGGTGGTAGGGGGACTCGGGCCCAACTCTCATCTGGGTCCTAGCCCAGCGATCCTGGGGGATGCAGTCAGGGACGTGTTTGTACTTAGGGTGACCAGACAGCAAATGTGAAAAATCGGGACAGGGGGCGGGGGGTAATAGGAGCCTATATAAGAAAAAGACCCAAAAATCAGGACTGTCCCTATAAAATCGGGACATCTGGTCACCCTATTTGTACTGCTTCCCTGGCCAGCTTCCTACTTGGTACCTCCTGCCTGGTAGTCTTCTCCGATCCCTTCTGGCAGAGAACTGATTTCTCTGGGCAGCTTCCTCCAGTCTGGCCCTGCGAAGCCCCTTCACGGTGGCTCTAGGTTTCTGCAGCAGCCACACTGTTCTGCCTGGGGCTGGGCTGCAGCCTTTTACCCTGGCTGTTGTTAGCCAGCCCAGAGGCTGCAGCTGGGGAGGTGACGGCTCCCTTTCTTAACCCTTCAGTGTCCATTCCCTGGTAATGTCCACAAACCCCTTCACAGTCCCTCTCTCCGGAGCTGCAGCAGAGTCTCCGAATGTGCAGACGGCCAGGCTGTGAAGCACAGCAGAGTGTGTGTGTGCGATGAGGGAAGACGCAGCAGGAGCATAAAGGTCCTACTACTTTGCAAAGAGCAGCGCTAGCTACAACAACTGGATCCACACTATGCTAAAGCTGGGCTGTTTGGGTTCTACTGTAGTTTTGACCCATCAAACACTTAACCCCACTGGGAGCTCTCGAAAGAAAGTCAGACACTTTTGTTGAAGTTGCACCTACTTGCTGCATTCTTCAGACCTTGCCTCCAGCAATCCCCCCACGCATTCCGTTAGGCAAATGACCAGCAAGCAGTCGACCATATCAGTGAACATGTCAGTAGCCTTGGGCGATCACTTACTTTGGTCATTTTCACAAAGAAAGAGCAGTTCAAAATTTACCAGAGATTAGTAGAAAGACTCATGACCTCTCCACTTGGTTGCAGCCAAAGGACAGGACCTCAGGCAATACAATTTCTCTCGACAGTCACTGAAAACTTTCCCCTCCCCGCACCAATGCTCTTACATAAATGAAACTATTTGCAATGTCCGTTTTATGTTGGAAAGTTTTCCTCTCCCCGGGATCACTGGGCCCAATTTTTTTTCCACCTCAGCCCCTTTACGCTGCTCCCCTCCGGCAACATAAAGGAGCCAGACAGCAGACAGGAACAGCACCCTGCCTGCGTACAGACCTACTCCGAGCAGGGTTAGATGTCTCTCTGGTAAAACCACTAGTGGCTGGTCTACATTAGCACTCACACCAGAGGAGCTGCACCACCACTAGTGTAACAGAGAGAAATCGGAAGAAAAGAGCTAAGGGTAACTTTTTAGATTGTAAACTCTTTGGGACAGGGAGTGTCATTTAGGGTTTGTCCAGCCCCTAGCAAAATGGGGCCCATGTGGCCGGTTGGCCTTTAGGCACCACTGAAATATAAATGTTTAATAATGTAGTCAGAGCCAAAGAGAACAGATCCAGCAAAACAGTACAACAGTTACCTAACAAGTGAACCTTAGCAGCAGCAGCAGCAGCAACAACAAACACAGTACAAGTAGAAATTTTCAAAGACAAGTTGGGAGGAAACCGCAAGAAATGGCAGTTGAGCCTTATTAGTGCTATAAATTACAGAGCCGGTTTCAGTTCCTGCAGTTCTCTGTAGTTGTGTGACGCTGTCTCTCTCACAGCTAGCGACTGGGGTCTGCAAAGCCTGTAGGCACAAAACAAAGCAGTCAGTCAAGAGCACAAATTATACAAGTAAATCTTGCTTTAATTTTAAATCCAAGGTGTGTTTGGTGGCTGCTCTTGAAGTAATTTTGGCTACCAGTGGGCCTGAAGTTAACCACAACATTTGGATCCGGATATGAACTCCCCCAAAGCTGAAGGGGTCTTAGTTCAGGCCGATCTCTAATTTTAACCATGGCTGGGGCATCTAGGAGGAGAGGATCAGTTTCTTGTCTGATAGGGTGACCAGATGTCCCGATTTTATAGGGACAGTCCCGATATTGGGGTCTTTTTCTTATATAGGCTCCTATTACCCGCCACCCCCTGTCCCAATTTTTCACACTTGCTGTCTGGCCACCCTATTGTCTGATCATATTGGGAACTTCCCATAGCCAGGGCATCATCAGTCATTGACATGAACCCTTGATTATCCTTTTTTCCCCCCACATAGAAAATCCATCCTTAAGAGACTATAGAGATTCTCACAGCGTGGCTTCAAGCTCACCAGTGAGCATTGCTCACTACTTTGCTGATGGAAGCTATGAACCTTGGTATTCCTATTATTATAATTATTTCTTATTTAAGACCCAACAATGTGCTCGGCACTGCGAAAGACACAAGACAGAGATCATCCTTGCCCCAAATATTTTACAATTAAAAGGCCAAATACCCACCATTGGTCATAGTTCTTACTACGAGGAGTAGTTCGATGGGCTTTAATGGAACTAATCACTGTAGCCCTCAATCAATCCCAAGGGAAATAGTCAATATTAAATTGTATCTGTACAGCAACTAAGACGATGGTGTCCTGACACTTGATCAGTAAACCTAAGCACTACCGCATTACAAATAATACATAATAATGATCATAGAATCATAGAATATCAGGGTTGGAAGGGCCCTCAGGAGGTCATCTAGTCCAACCCCCTGCTCAAAGCAGGACCAATTCCCAACTAAATCATCCCAGCCAGGGCTTTGTCAAGCCTGACCTTAAAAACCTCTAAGGAAGGAGATTCCACCACCTCCCTAGGTAACCCATTCCAGTGCTTCACCACCCTCCTAGTGAAAAAGTTTTTCCTAATATCCAACCTAAACCTCCCCAACTGCAACTTGAGACCATTACTCCTTGTTCTGTCATCAGATACCACTGAGAACAGTCTAGATCCATCCTCTTTGGAACCCCCTTTCAGGTAGTTGAAAGCAGCTATCAAATCCCCCCTCATTCTTCTCTTCTGCAGACTAAACAATCCCAGTTCCCTCCGCCTCTCCTCATAAGTCATGTGCTCCAGCCCCCTAATCATTTTTGTTGCCCTCCACTGGACTTTTTCCAATTTTTCCACATCCTTCTTGTAGTGTGGGGCCCAAAACTGGACACAGTACTCCAGATGAGGCCTCACCAATGTCGAATAGAGGGGAACGATCACGTCCCTCGATCTGCTGGCAATGCCCCTACTTATACAGCCCAGAATGCTGTTAGCCTTCTTGGCAACAAGGGCACACTGTTGACTCATATCCAGCTTCTCGTCCACTGTAACCCCTAGGTCCTTTTCTGCAGAACTGCTTCCTAGCCATTCGGTCCCTAGTCTGTAACAGTGCATGGGATTCTTCCGACCTAAGTGCAGGACTCTGCACTTGTCCTTGTTGAACCTCATCAGGTTTCTTTTGGCCCAATCCTCTAATTTGTCTAGGTCCCTCTGTATCCTGTCCCTACCCTCCAGCATATCTACCACTCCTCCCAGTTTAGTGTCATCTGCAAACTTGCTGAGAGTGCAGTCCACGCCATCCTCCAGATCATTAATGAAGATATTGAACAAAACCGGCCCCAGGACCGACCCCTGGGGCACTCCACTTGAAACCAGCTGCCAACTAGACATGGAGCCGTTGATCACTACCCGTTGAGCCCGATGATCTAGCCAGCTTTCTATCCACCTTATAGTCCATTCATCCAGCCTATACTTCTTTAACTTGCTGGCAAGAATACTGTGGGAGACTGTATCAAAAGCTTTGCTAAAGTCAAGGAATAACACATCCACTGCTTTCCCCTCATCCACAGAGCCAGTTATCTCCTCAGAGAAGGCAATTAGGTTAGTCAGGCATGACTTGCCCTTGGTGAATCCATGCTGACTGTTCCTGATCACTTTCCTCTCCTCACAATGTTAGTAAGCACTACACCTGATAGGAGGTACATAGACACTGAGAAGACAGGATGCTCTGAGAAGCCCACGAGATGAATTATTTGAAGTTTTGTGGTTTATGTTTTTGCTTTTAATTACTAACTCACTTCTTGTGGCCAATGCAGAAAAAGTGAATCTTATTAAAAGTAATAATATAAACAGTTTTAGTTCTTATGTTTCTATCCCTAAGCACAGGGCCGGCTCCAGGCACCAGCTTACCAAGCAGGTGCTTGGGGCAGCCACTTCGGAGAGGGGCGGCACGTCCAGCTGTTCGGCGGCAATTCGACAGATGGTCCCTCACTCCTGCTCAGAGCGAAGGACCTCCCGCCGAATTGCCGCCGCAGATCGCAATCGCGGCTTTTTTTTTTTTTTTTTTTTTTGGCTGCTTGGAGCGGCCAAAACCCTGGAGACGGCCCTGCCTAAGCACCTCACATAAAACACAGTAAAAAGAATAACATAAAAAGCATCAGGTCAAATTAAGGTATTGTTATTTCTTTTCCACTCTGTGAACTAAAATAACTTTGGCTAACCTAGATGTAACTGCTGCTCCAAGGTAGGTATGTGCATTGCAGTGCGTTCTGGATCATTCTCACTGAATTATTTCGGTACTCCAGGACTTGCTTATAAGTAAGTGACCTGTGGTAGTGTTGAAAAGTGGTAAATATAAGAGAGTTGGCACACATGTTCTGGACCAACCAAGCTGTGCCTGGCAGGAACACACATAATGAAAGGTACCAAGGTGGCTTAAAGCCATTGTAATAGGTTGCCATTCAGGGACATTGATGCAATTGCCACACTCATGCAGGGAAACCTTAATGAGGTTTTGTGTTGGGAATGGCTACAAAAAAGGAAGGGTGATGCCCAGACATACTGTCTCCAGAGCATGAGCGCTCAGTCGCTCTCCGGAGCTGGGGCAGGAGCAAAGGGTGTGTGTGTTAATGTGTATTCAGCAACCAGCAAATAGCTCTTGGAAAGAAACTTTGTGCTGAGCTGCCAGAGACAGTTTGGTTTGTGGGGCTGTGAGAGCCCTGGAAGAGGAGGAGTTGCAGTGTGACCCAGAAAGGAAGCAGAGGCGGAGAGACAAGCAGTTGCTTGGGCACCCGGCTAGGATGTCTGATTTGAGATTTTTGCAAGTCTTCTGTGTCGTGTTCCTACTTCTGGTCAAGGTTACAGCACAGTGCGTATAGTTTTCTGTAAATAAACACATTACACCAAGGATTACCCCAACTCTGTGTCAGTGACTTCTCAGTCAAATAGAACCACCTCACAAAGTCCCAAATGTCAGCTGTCTGTTTGGTCAAAGAAGCAACATCACCTTTCTGTTCTCCCAATTCCAGGGCCACCAGTACAGTTCGCAGCAGAAAACAAAATAGCCTAAAGTCATCTCTGGACTCAGCAGCCTCTCAGGGATGTTCCACCAGTTGGAGATCAGCAAGGCACAGGGGTGCCCTGGCCTTACCCTGGTTTCGGAAAAAGGGCGGACCCGGTACCCGGGAGGGGGGGGGGGGGGGGGTTGTCATAGGAGCCAGTAAGGCAACCCTATACTACAGGAGAATTCCTCTATGGAAAGGGAATCCTCCACTACCAATTAAGATAGGTTTAAGGTCACTTTGTGCCACCAGAATACACAAAGCCCCCTTGAAGGACCAAAGAATCTGGCAGCTAGTCGCCTGCATGAACATGCCAACCTGAAGTTGTTTCTGATGTGGATTTGATACGTCACCTACTAATATAACATGTAATCTTCTGCCTATAGTTGTATTGCCTATCTGAGACTGAGCCAGTCACATAAAAATTTGGGAGAGGGGTAAGCAGCAGGGCTTTCAGCCTTCTCAGACATGAGGATTGCTGCCAAGGACAAATTAACACAGAGTGTCTGGTAGCCCTGGCTCAAGCAGATCTTTGATTTACAATCCTTGTGCTGCTTCCATTCTTTCTGCCCAGCAGAATGATCAGTAGAATAAAAACAATTCAAATCATTTGGGATTTTTTAAACTAGATCTATGGAGAATCTGTAGTAACTCTCTTGAAACTTTCTGGCCTTTTGCCTTTATTTATAGTCTAGCTCAGTGTTTCCCAAACTTGGGACGCCGTTTGTGTAGGGAAAATCCCTGGCGGGCCGGGCCGGTTTGTTTACCTGCCCCGTCCGCAGGTTCGGCCGATCGCGGCTCCCACTGGCCGTGGTTCGCTGCTCCAGGCCAATGGGAGCTGCTGGAAGCGGCGGCCAGCACATCCCTCGGCCCTTGCCGCCAGGGGCTTTCCCTACACAAGCGGCATCCCAAGTTTGGGAAACACTGGTCTAGCTAGTTGGAGTTAAGACATGGGGAATTCTTTCCAACAGTTAGACCAGGGACTGGGAGTTAGGGCTACTGAGACGTATGATTGACTCAATCAAAAACTTTCTGCATGACCTTGGGCAAGTGACTTGACTTCTCGGTGCCTCTTTTTCCCCATCTGTGAAGTGCAAAGTAGTATGAGGGGTGCAAAATACCTGAATGAGAACTTAGTTGTCGACGAGCTTACTCATTTTGCCACATTCAGACAAATCTGATTCTGAATCAGATTGAAATGTTGGATAATGAAATGACTGATGCCCATGAAGATGAATATGTCCTGCCTCCCTTCTACTGCCCAGCTCCCTCTACCATTGCCCCTCTTGCCCAAATCTGTCATGGGATGTTCCCTCCATCCAATCTGTCCCCAGCTCCAGAGTTCCCCTCCCTCTGTCCTGCTGGCTCAGCTTCCCCGTTCAGCTCCATCCCCTCCCCCGCCTCCATTCACTGCATTCCCCTCCCTACTGACTATCAGGATCCAGACTTGGTATAGGGCAGTTACTGGGAGCCCCTCTTTGGTGGCTGACGATTCCAAAAAAGGGGAATCTTCACAGCCCTCAAAGTCATTACTCTTAATTATTGAGAAAATAATATCGACCCAGATGTGATTGAGTAAATGGCTGGGGTAAACAAGCGATATAGAAGCAAAACTAGAAGAAAGAGCATAAGGAAAAACACCGGGCTGGCCTACACTTTTCTGTAATTTTGAACAAAAAAATCACACCCGCAACTGTGCAGGCCAAAGCCCTTGTATAGATGCAGTTTAAAAATATTTTTGCCTATATAGCAAAGAACTGGTATAAGCTATACCAGCAAAAACACTCTTTTGTCGGTATAAACTGCATCTCCACTAGAAGAGTTTGCTGGTGTAGCTATGTCGGGCAAACCCTTTCTTCTGTAGTTGAGGCCAACACCAACAAAAGCACATGGTAGAAATATACCCCAGAAGTAAGACTCTTTCATGTGAAAAGTCTCATGCAGTTAAGCTACGGACAGTCTCACAGAACTATATATCATATATAAATAACCACCTAATTATGGCTCTGATACAGGACATAATATAAATAAAGGTGAAGGTGCGAAAAAGAGAAAAAGAAGGCAATCAAAAGCAGAGTGGATGCCTTAATCAGAAGTGGCTCTGAGACTCTTCATTCCACAGATGACTCTGAGCTGTAGTCAGACATTACAGCATATCCATCTGCTTCAGGGAGCTGAAAGCAACTCCCTTTTCCCTGCTGGGTCTCTTGCAGCACTTACTGCATGCGGTGCCATCATCAAATACCAAGAGTCAATGTGATAAAGAGGCACAATATGGCTAAAAAGAATACAGCAGAGGGAATTTTTTAGGGACCAAGTCTCAGGGACCACATCAGCCATCAGAAAACAAAAACCCCGGAGGAAAGAAAACTTGGCAAGAGGACCCTCCCCTAGTTTTCCTTAATTTCTTCTGCGGAGAGGCAGGACCTCCACTGAAGAGACAGAGCTTCCCCCTCAGAATCTAGGGAGCCACAGAAGACCATTGCCCTCAGCAGACAGGCCCTGCATCTGCTCGCTTCCTGCCTCTACTCCAGCACTCTAGCAGAATAGCTCCAATTCAGCCACAACTTTCCTCTGCTGCTCTTGGATATGCCCTTAAATGGAGGATTTCCCCTGCTCCATTAACTTTTCAACAGATTTACCCAGTGCCTAATGTGTGCCAGGGCTTGCCAGGGCTGAGCCCCGGTACCTCTCGGCTCGGCAGTTCATAGCCTGGCACCTCGGGACTTGCTGCATCAGTTACGAAAGTAAAAAAAATTTGCTTGAGCCCTGGCACTGAATTGCTTGAGCCTTGGCACCTTCATTACAGATTAAGCACTGGATTTACCACTGCTGGCTGTGAGAGACAGTGCACTTCCCTCTGGCCCCAGCTCTCACATTCTTTCTGCCCCCCCTGCACACATGGCTCCTCAGATTGGTGGAGGGTCCTCTCAGGGTCCCCCAACAGGAAAATATGAAACGGCAAAGGCTCCTGACCCACCCACAGATCTGAGGGACCTTTCCTACTGGTCTGAACAAACAAACTCAAACTTCATCCATGCTGGCATGTAGCCTATTGGCCCTCTGAGGAAAATAAATGAAGTCTCATGCAGATTACAGCATGGGGCTAGATGAGACCGTACCCACTGAGAAGACCTGCCTGCTCTTTACAGAAACTAAAGATCCTTTGTTCCTTCTTGTAATAGCAGGGGGCTTGCTACAGTGCTGCTTGGCCAAAGTTTCTCCTCTTCCCCCCCTCCTCCCCCCAGTTCTGTCTTGTACTGGTTGTCCATCTAACTGCTGTCCTTAACAGCTACATCATTTTTGTAAGTCACATTTTTAATACACTTTTGGGAATAAATGTGCTTCATAAATGAAAAATATTATTTTTTTGCATTTATTGTTATGCTTCAGAAATCATATTATTCCGGGAGATTACAAATCTGAAATGTTGACACCCGGAGAATTTCTGCACCCTGAGGCCTTGTCTTCACTAAAGAAATTTTGCAAACATTTCCCAGTTGCTAACAGCAGTTCAGCTCTACCCCAATGCAGACAGCCCAAGTAGAGACCAGTTGCTGCTGGTACTTTTTTAAGCACCATGTCATCTAACCCTGCTCAGAGTGGTTCTAATCTAAACAAAGCTTAAAATGCAAGTGGCTGCGGGCCACCCCATTCACAGTAGACCCCTCAATATTTGCTACTGCTGGTGGAGCTAACTGGTGTTAGCAATAGTGGAAAACCTTGGCCAAAATGTCTATTCTGTAGACAGGGCAAGAGTGTTCTCAAGTGCAGAGCTGTTTAATTATTGACAAAGGAACAAGCCCCCCAAACATCTTGCATTTCATTTGCTGAAGAAAAAGCCCTGTATTCAAATTGGTAGTGCCTAAAAGCTTTTTTTTTTTTTAAGTCACCGCATCTAAAGGAAATAAAATACTCGGCCTGAGCAGTGGTACCAAGAGCTTAATATTCTCTCTGCATATTCGTAACAAATCAATGCATGTTTTAAAAATGTCAATGCACATCTGGATGTTTGTCTGCATGGCTACCATTTTTTTGGTCCCGCAAACTGAGCACATTCTGTTTATCATTCTGCTGAGTAACATTCCTGCGACCTAGAGCAAAACAAACATCAGGTGCTGAAGTGCTGACATGCTAATGGAATGTTGGTACTTCCAAAGGAAGGCTCAGGGTTCTGCTGCAATACACAATCTGCAATGGGATGCAGCAGTGAAGGTCTCAGACATGCTGCAATAACTCCCTTATGCTGTATACTGATATGCAGTTTCTGTGTGATGTAGTTTCTCGAGGAGTGCATAATAAGGGCTAACATTTGTGAACTAGTGTGCCTAAAGTTAGGTTCCTAAAACCTTGTTTAGGCATCTAAAGAAATTCTTTTCAGAGCTCCTGCTGCAATTATTGATTTCATTGTGATGCACAGGGACTGCTCCCTCTATGCACTCCCCTTGGGCACACCTGGGGCTTGATCCAAAGCACATTTGAAGAGTCTTTGGGTATGTCTACACTACGGGATTACTCCGATTTTACAGAATTCGATTTTTGGCAACAGATTGTATAAAGTCGAGTGCATGCGGCCACACTAAGCACATTAATTCAGCGGTGTGCGTCCATGTACCGAGGCTAGCGTCGACTTCCAGCGTGTTGCACTGTGGGTAGCTATCCCATAGCTATCCCATAGTTCCCGCAGTCTGCCCCGCCCATTGGAATTCTGGGTTGAGATCCCAATGCCTGATGGGGCAAAAAACATTGTCGCGGGGGGTTCTGGGTACATGTCGTCAGGCCCCCCTCTCCCTCCCTTCCTCCCTTCCTCCCTCCGTGAAAGCAACGGCAGACAACCCTTTCGCGCCTTTTTTCCTGGGTTACCTGTGCAGATGCCATACCATGGCAAGCATGGAGCCCGCTCAGCTCAAGCACCAGTCATGAACATTGTAAACACCTCGCGCATTATCGTGCAGTTTATGCTGAACCAGAACCTGAAAAACCAGGTGAGGAGGAGGCAGCGACGGCAGCACGGCGACGAGAGTGATGAGGACATGGACACCGAATTCTCTCAAACCGCGGGCCCTGGCACTTTGGAGATCATGCTGTTAATGGGGCACGTTCTAGCTGTGGAACGCCGATTCTGGGCCCGGGAAACAAGCACAGACTGGTGGGACCGCATAGTGTTGCAGGTGTGGGACGATTCCCAGTGGCTGCAAAACTTTCGCATGCGTAAGGGCACTTTCATGGAACTTTGTGACTTGCTTTCCCCTGCCCTGAAGCACCAGAATACCAAGATGAGAGCAGCCCTCACAGTTGAGAAGCGAGTGGCGATAGCCCTGTGGAAGCTTGCAACGCCAGACAGCTACCGGTCAGTCGGGAATCAATTTGGAGTGGGCAAATCTACTGTGGGGGCTGCTGTGATGCAAGTAGCCAAAGCAATCACTGAGCTGCTGCTACCAAAGGTAGTGACTCTGGGAAATGTGCAGGTCATAGCAGATGGCTTTGCTGCAATGGGATTCCCTAACTATGTTGGGGCGATAGATGGAACCCATATCCCTATCTTGGCACCAGAGCACCAGGGCAGCCAATACATAAACCTCAAGGGGTACTTTTCAATGGTGCTGCAAGCACTGGTGGATCACAAGGGACGTTTCACCAACATCAATGTGGGATGGCCGGGAAGGGTTCATGATGCTCGCATCTTCAGGAACACTAGTCTGTTTAAACGGCTGCAGCAAGGGATTTACTTCCCAGACCAGAAAATAACCGTTGGGGATGTTGACATCCTATAGTTATCCTTGGGGACCCAGTCTACCCCTTAATGCCATGGCTCATGAAGCCATACACAGGCAACCTGGACAGGAGTCAGGAGCTGTTCAACTATAGGCTGAGCAAGTGCAGAATGGTGGTAGAATGTGCATTTGGACATTTAAAGGGTCACTGGCGCACGTTACTGACTCACTCAGACCTCAGCCAAACCAATATTCCCATTGTTATTGCTGCTTGCTGTGTGCTCCACAATCTCTGTGAGAGTAAGGGGGAGACGATTATGGCGGGGCGGGAGGTTGAGGCAAATCGCCTGGCCGCTGATTATGCGCAGCCAGACACCAGGGCGATTAGACGAGCACACCAGGAAGCTCTGCGCATCAGAGAAGCTTTGAAAACCAGTTTCATGACTGGCCAGGCTACAGTGTGAAAGTTCTGTTTGTTTCTCCTTGATGAAAACCCGCCCCCTTGATTGACTTATTCCCTGTAAGCAACCCACCATCCCCCCTTCGATCACAGCTTGCTTTCAAAGGAAATAAAGTCACTATCGTTTAAAAATCATGTATTCTTTATTAATTGATTATAAACATAGGGAGAGAACTGACAAGGTAGCCCGGGTGGGGTATGGGAGGAGGGGAGGAGGGAAGGAAAAGGCCACTTCAAAACTTGTTGAATGACAGCCTTTTCTTGGGCTGTCCACTGGAGTGGAGTGGCAGGGTACACGGAGCCTCCCCCGCGTTCTTGGGCATCTGGGTGAGGAGGCTATGGAACTTGGGGAGGGCGGTTATATAGGGGCTGCAGCAGCACTCTGTGATCCTGCTGCCATTCCTGAAGTTCCACCAGATGCCGGAGCATGTCTGTTTGATCACGCAGTAGCCCCAGCGTTGCATCCTGCTTCCTCTGATCTTCCTGCCACCACCTCTCATCTCGAGCGTCCCTCCTGTCCTCACGTTCGTCCCTCCTGTCCTCACATTCATTGGCAGCTTTCCAGTACTGTGATACCGTGTCCTTCCACTCATTCAGATGAGCTCTTCCATTGCGGGGCGACTGCATGATCTCAGAGAACATTTCATCTGGCATGCGTTTTTTTCACCACCTTAGCGAGGGATAGCTCAGTGGTTTGAGCATTGGCCTGCTAAACCCAGAGTTGTGAGTTCAATCCTTGAGGGGGGCCACTTAGGGATCTGGGGCAAAATCAGTACTTGGTCCTACTAGCGAAGGCAGGGGGCTGGACTCGATGACCTTTCAGGGTCCCTTCCAGTTCTAGGAGATAGGTATATCTCCATTTTTTATTATTATCTGAGATAGCCTTCGGGACGGAGGAGGGAGGCTTGAAAAATTTGCAGCTGCAGGAGGGAAAAAAGGAAAAGAAGTATTTTAAAAGATACATTTTACAGAACAATGCTTATACTCTTTCACGGTGAACAACACTATTCACATTACATAGCACATGTGATTTCGGTACAAGGTCGCATTTTGCATCTTAATATTGAGTGCCTGCACCGTTGGTGTTAGAGATCACAGACGCAGGGCCGGGCAACAGAATTCGGCTTGCATGCGGCCATGGTAAGCCATTGTCTTTCGGCTTCTGCAACCTTCATAAAAGCAGCACCCTCCTTTCCCATACCAAGCAAAGCCCGTTGAGTGCTGTGGTTTTCGTGTAAACGTGCAGCAGCAGAAACCAAACTAAACCCTCCCCATCCAATTATCTGGGATGATCGCTTTACCCCTCCCCCCACCACATGGCTGGTATCAGGGAAGATCCCTGCTAGCCAAACGCAAACAGCTCAGCGCCAATGCCCCCCCATCCCACCCCACCGCTTGGCTAACTGCAGGGAAGGATTTCTTTTCAGCCACAGGCAAACAGCCCAGTAGGAACGGCCACCTCTGTCCCTTTAATTAAATTCCCATATTTCAACCAGGTTACCATGAACAATATCACTCTCCTGAGGATAACACAGCGAGATAAAGAACGGATGTTGCTTGAATGCCAGCAAACACTGGGACCATACACTGCCAGGCTTTGTCATGCAATGATACCAGATTACTTGCTACTAGCATGGCGTAGTAAAGTGTCCTACCATGGAGGACGGAATAAGGCTGCCCTCCCCAGAAACCTTCTGCAAAGGCTTTTGGAGTACCTCCAGGAGAGCTTCATGGAGATGTCCCTGGAGGATTTCCGCTCCATCCCCAGACACGTTAACAGACTTTTCCAGTAGCTGTACTGGCCACGAATGCATCCCAAGTCCTCAGGGCAAATTAATCATTACAAAACGCTTGCTTTTAAACCATGTTTTACATTTACAAAGGTACACTCACCAGAGGTCCCTTCCATGGCTTCATGGTCCGGGATACTGCCTTGGGAGGGTTGGGAGGCTACTTCAGTCAGGCTGAGAAAAAGATCCTGGCTCTTGGGGAGAACGGTGTGCTGTGTGCTCTCCGCAAGCTCGTCCTCCTCCTCATCATCATCTTCCCTGTCCACAAAATCCTCAGGCATGGATGAGAGTAACCCCTCATCAGAATCCACAGTCAGGGGTGGGGTAGTGGTGGCGACCCCCCCTAAAATTGCATGCAGCTCAGCATAGAAGCGGCATGTCTGCAGCTCTGCCCCGGACCTTCCGTTTGCTTCTTTGGTTTTCTGGTAGGCTTGTCTGAGCTCCTTAACTTTCACGCGGCACTGTAGTGAGTCCCTATTGTGGCCTCTCTCCATCATGCCCTTGGAGATTTTTTCAAATGTTTTGGCATTTCGTCTTTTGGAACGTAGTTCTGCTAGCACGGAATCGTCTCCCCATACAGCGATCAGATCCAGTACCTCCAATATGGTCCATGCTGGAGCTCTTTTTCGATTCTCGGACTGCATGGTTACCTGTGCTGATAAGCTCTGCATGGTCACCTGCACTCTCCACGCTGGGCAAACAGGAAATGAAATTCAAAAGTTCGCGGGGCTTTTCCGGTCTACCTGGCCAGTGCATCCGAGTTCAGATTGCTGTCCAGAGCGGTCACAATGGTGCACTGTGGGATAGGTCCTGGAGGCCAATACCGTTAAATTGCGTCCACACTAACCCTAATTCGAACCGGCAATGTCGATTTCAGCAATACTCCCCTCGTTGGGGAGGAGTACAGAAATCAATTTTAAGAGCCCTTTATGTCGAAGTAAATGGCTTCGTTGTGTGGACGGGTGCAGGGTTAATTTGATTTAACGCTGCTAATTTCGACCTAAACTCGTAGTGTAGACCAGGCCTTTCAATTGATTGCTGTTGGATTTGGATCAGGCCCATTTTGCCAAAAGCGCTGGAGAGGGGAAAGGTGGAGGTGCAACCATGACCCAGCACACCTTCTTTCAGCACACTGAGCAGAGCAAGCTGCATCATTGGAAAGGATGGCCTCCTGGGATCCCCACTATGCCACAGGGAGCTCTGGGAGGGATTGTGCTTCCCCAACCACTTCCCTAGAGCAAGGGTAGCTCCACACTGCCCCGTACTCAGGGCTCTGACTGTGGCACAGTTTAGCCCGAAGGATGCACAGTGAAGCAGAAGTCAGGACATTCCAAAGGCAAGGCTGCACATATAGCCTTAACTCTGGCCCTTGTGTGTATAGATTTTACCACAGATTTTATTTACTCAATCACATACTATTTCACAAATAATACCCTATAATATTATACCACATTTTACATTGGACATGATATATTTTACAAGGACTCCAGGCACTGAATGAATACTAAACTGCTTCCATTGGTACTGGGAGCACCAAAATCCTTTAGGGTTGATATGCTACTGGAGTGCCTTTTAAGATACAGGCTGAGGAATCTGCACTGCCACTGCCAACTCTGAGAATAAATAGAGGGCAAGTCTCTATGGCTGCCAATCTGGCACCTTTCATGAGTAATAAATTCACTCAAAGCTTTTCTGCAGTCAGAATTGTTTGTAGCTATGTTGAAGGAATTAGCTTTTTAGATACTGCTGGAATTATTAAATAGAGGTCCTACTCCCAGAGCTGCATGAAATGCTGAGTTCACAAGCAGCATTTGTGAGTTTTCTGTTAGCTAGATAGACTAGCAAGGAAAAACTGGTAGGATTTATTGACAAAGGGTGAGATTTTCCAAGTGATTTAGGAGCATGCATCCCATTTACTTTCAATTAGACTTGTGCTTCTAAGTCACTTGGGGTATCTCTAAATTGCAATTAGACACTGTGACACACTGTACCTCAGAATGACACCCTGTAACCCCCATATTCATCATTCATATATGGTTGTGATATTTCATACAAAGCATGCCATGTAAGGTATCATATGAAAGGTCATGATCTGATGAAACCTGTGGTTCTGTCCAAATATGTATATCATTAGTGTGTATAAAGCTATGAGATTGTGCTGTATGGTTGCTACTGAAATATGCTGTGAGTTTGCTAGTGGCATGCAAAGTATCCCTGCCAGACCACCCATTAATCAACTGTGTAACTCAACTATGCAAGCACCACACAATGGGAACTGATCATTTACTGTGACTCAGCAGAGCCCACCAGGACATGTCTGGGCTAGTGTCTGCCAGGCACATGGGCCAAGAGTATAAATCAAGGAACAGTTGCAGCAGGCCTTTGCCATTCTCCTCCCCCTCTGGGATGCCAAAAAGATGAAGGTCATCTGAGGAGACTGGTCCAGACTTCAGGAGGGAAGTCTGTGCATTAAGGACTGTAACATCCAGTGGGGTGAGAATATTGCTTGAGTCAAATCCTGTTTAGCTTATAGAATTTAGATTGTGTGCTTATTTTTATTTTCTTTGGTAACAATCTCTGTCCTTTTATGCCTACCACTTATAATCACTTAAAATCTATCTTTTGTAGCTAATAAAACCTGTGCTCAATGTACAAAAGCTGGTGCATGTCCTCTCCACATTGAGGGAGGGGCAGACTGGGTAATGAACTTACATTGGTCAGGCTTCTCATCAGGGCAGGACGTGACAACTCCGCGGTCCTAGGCTGGGGAGCTGGAGGGGGCTGGCTGGAGCTTCTCTGTTGTTGGTTCATGAGTGGCTGGGAGAAGCATTCATGTAACTCAGCTGGGTGTGTCCCTGCTGGTGGATGTCTGTGTAAGTGCAGTACCTGGGGAGGTTTGCAGCTTGTCACAGCAGCACAGTGTGAGAAGGAGCGCCGGATGGTAAGCCAGAGGGCTCAGGTTGTACCCCAGGGATCCTGTGTCATGCCCATGGCTGGCCTGTGCCAGCTGATTTGGGCTTGTGGGAGTCGGGCTAAGGGGCTGTTTAATTGCTGTGTAAACGTTTGGGCTCAGGCTGCAGCCAGAGCTCTGGAACCCTCCCACCTCTCGGGGTCCTACAGCCCGAGCTCCAGCCTGAGCCCAACGTCTACACTGCAATTAAACAACCCGTTAGCCCGAGCCCAGGTCAGCTGGCATGGGCCAGCTGCAGGTGTCTAATTGCAGTGTAGACATACACTGATAGGCCCAGATCACCAAAGGTATTTAGGCACATAGCTCCCATTGATTTCAATAGGATTTAGGTTCCCAAGGACTTTTGAGGATCTGGGCCTTAGCACTTTTGAAAATCCCACCCTGTATTAATGTATGGGGAGAAGAGAAGGGAGACAAAAATGACACAGAGGTTGCAAGCCTATGGAACTGGAAGATTGGTGTGTTTCCAATGGGATAAGACAGGAAGGAAGAGAAGAGGGCTGTGGAGGTAAGATGAGGAATTCAGTTCTCATGGGGCTGAGCTTGAGTTGGCAGCACGACCTGCAGAAGGAGCTGGTTCAGAGGCTGTCAGAGAGCAAGGAGACCAAACAGAAGTAAAGAAGTAGATCTCTAAGTCGCCAGTATAAATATAGTAATTGAAACAGTGTGGTCAGATAAAGCTGTCCTGGGACAAAGTGTAAAGGGAAGAGAGGAGAGGGACGAGGATGGTGTGCTGAGGGATGCTGACAGCAGGAGGGAGTAGAAATGTTCCCAAAGGGGACCATGCAGGAATAATCAGAGAGAGAGAGAGAGGAGGAAAGCTAGGAACGCTAAGTCTGTGAAGCACATAGGGAAGAAAGCCTTTAGAAAGAAGGAGAGATCAGCCATGTCAAAGGCAGGCAACAGACTGGGAAGGGTGAGAATGGAAAAGAGGCTTTGATGTGTGCCAACATAACCACTCAGTCACTCTGCGTAGCACCCCTTACCCTACCCTTGTATATCTAGTTTGTAAACTCCTCAGTGCGGGTACCTTGCTTTCCTTCTTGTCTGTAGTGTCAAACAAACTTTTGCCATTGTATGAATAACAATACATGATTAATCATATATATACACACACAGTCACATATGCATGGGAACACCATGTGTATGTGTATATCTAGCGCCCTACCAAATTCACAGTCCATTTTGGTCAATTTCACGGTCATAGGATTTTAAAAATCGTAAATGTCATGATTTCAGCTATTTAAATCTGAAATTTCACGGTGTTGTAATTGTAGGGAGCTTGACCCAAAAAGGAGTTGTGAGGGGGTTGCGGTACTGCTATCCCTACTTCTGCGCTGCTGCTGGCAGAGGCACTGCCTTCAGAGCTGGGCAGCTGGACACGGTGGTTGTTGGCCAGGAGCCCAGCTCTGAAGGCAGAGCTGCTGCCAGCAGCAGCACAGAAGTAAGCACAGAAGTAAGGATTGCATGGTATGGTATTGCTTACTTCTGTGCTGCTGCTTGCTTACTTCTGTGCTGCTGCTTGCAGGGTGTTGCCTTCAGAGCTGGGCACCCAGCCAACAGCCAACACCCAGCCAACAGCCGCCACTCTCCGGCTGTCCAGCTTTGAAGGTAGCGCAGAAGTAAGGGTGGCAATACCATGACCCCCCTAAAATAATCTTGCGACTCCCCCTGCAGCTCCCTTTTGGATCAGGACCCCCAATTAGAGAAACGCTGGTCTCCCCTGTAAAATCTATATAGTATAGGGTAAAAGCACACAAAAGACCAGATTTCATGGGGGGAGACCAGATTTCACGGTCCGTGATGCATTTTTCATGACCAGGAATTTGGTAGGGCCCTATGTATATCTGTGCAGAGAGAGAGACGGATGTTATACATGTAATAAACCACAAAGCCATGTGAAGCATTCACAATATCACCAACCCCAAAAGTTAAAAAATCATGTCAGATCCCCAAAAACTCATGAGATTGTCCTGAAAAATAAAGAGATTTTAAAAAAAAATAAAGAATAAACCATGCAGGTTTTTCTGTCTGGCTTCTGGTTTTTGAGCTCCCCCTGACCGTCCCAAAAATGTTTATGACAATTACAGGGTGAAAAGTCAACCGTAAATGCACGCAATATGTGTGTACAAATATGCAGGCTACAACTCCCCAGTGCACCTCGACTCCCCCCCCAACCTCCCTCCACTCTCCACCACTGCCTAGAGCTCTCCCCTGCATGCCTGCTCCATCATCTCCCTCTGACTCCGTAGCTCCCTGCACTTCAGTTTCCACTAGCATGCTCCAGGTGCCCCCAACTCCCCTGGCCCCCACCTATTTGTTAAGAACTGTACTCAATCTGGAGTTCATTCTAAATATTCTCCTAAATTCTAGTGCGGTGGTTACCAAGCAAATCCCATGATTCAACAAAGCTATTAATTTCAAAGGCACTTAAGCACATGCATAAGTGCTTTGCAGAATCAGGGCCCAAATTCTTGTCTATGTTACAATGATCAAATGAGTTCCATTTCTTAAATTTCTATTTATATATAGATACAGAGAGAAAGGATGATAGTATAAAGGTTTCATTGGCATGACTCGTCTAGGATGGCTGCATTACTTGTGTGATAAGATATTGGATCTTAAGCCTGAAACTGGTGCAATTTCAGCTGAACTTTATTAGCCTATGAAACCAGAAAGATGATGGTAGTGACTGAATTTTGTCCATATAATTTCATGACAAATACCATCCTTGCTCTGGCTCTTCATTTCATATTTTACATTACTTGCAGCTGGTGGATGTGGACATTAAACACTGCTCCCACACTGTTGCAAAGATACATCATTACACTCTTCTACCCGGGTTTAGGGACCATCTGATGTTATATACCGATGTTGGCCACTGGGGTCTGTAAAGCGTTGGTTCGGATTAGATTGTGTCAAACTTGCATCAAACTGCAACATGAAGTCATGTTGGCTCTCTTGTTCAACTTGACACATTTTGCACTTTCAGTAAAGTTGGACTGTTAACTTTATAGAGTTAATACTACAGAATATTGTCTTGAAATTCATTTACTGTGTTGTACTGTAGACTCTGATGCCATTAATAGTTTGCAACAAATAGAAAAGAAAGATCACTACTTCCTAATCTTTCCTTCATTTTGCAGGCAGCTAATAATTTTGCCGTTGTTCTGACATTCTGGTCAGCTGGCATTACTTTCTAAGTTTACTGAGGCACTGCATCTAAAATGTCTTTTGAAAACAGTAGGGGGAACTATATATCTAATACGAAGCAACAGTCGCAGAGGTTGCAGTCTCCTCACAGGGGCTGCATGACTACAGCACTTGCTCTCAAGCTTTACGAGTCTAGGATCCCTTAGATGAAATTAAACTCTACTACTACTCACAAGGGATACAGGTTATTTTCCCAAAGTTTCTTTTTCTTTTTCAGACAGACTTCGGGGCAGTTCTTTTCTTGCTTTTGCCACAGAGTTAATAGAAGTCATATTTTCAACTTTGATAATATTCTAAGAAAAAATAATGTGGCAAAACCAGTTCTGAAGAATTAGACATGACTTACAATGTATAACATCTGTGCCTTAAACTGCCACTTCAGGGACCAGTTCCTTTTTTTAGTTAGAGGGCTGTGACTAAACTAGTTTGTGCAGTCACAGCTGGCTAGGGATTGGGTCCTAGTGGTGAGAGCAGGGAGGTGGGGGTCAAAACCCCTGGGTTCTAGTTCTCCTCCAGATTCACTATGTGAGCAGGGCCGGCCCTAGTCACTCAGGTCAACATTTCTCAAAGTCTTTGCTGACACAAATCACTTGTTGTTCAATCCAACAGGGGCGCATTGTAAATTAGGGCACTCCAGGGATTTTCACAGCAGGTGTTTAGTCATGTCCAATTCTTCTCTGCATACTGAGGGCTCTGTTTTGGGACTCTGACCCCACACCTTGATCCAAAATAGGCTGAACCTTCTGGCCTTCAAGGCATGCTACAAAATCCATCTCTCATCCTTGGCTTTTGCTGCAGAGACAGGAATATGAAGGGAAGTGGAGGTGGGGAGGGGGAAGGGTTTGAAGAGGTTAATTCTGTGGGGCTTGTGGGGTTTATTGGTGTTTGTTTCAGTCTAGCCATTGTTGGTTAGGTCAGTGACTAAAAGAGTTTTAAGTGTTAAAGACCATGGTATTAAATATTGCCAAGGGCACCTAGACCCATGAATAGGATATTTACATTTCTGTATCAATTGAAATAAATAAAAACATACCATACTGGCTGCAATGGGCAAGCAGACTTCCAGGATACACCAGTGCCCCAATCTTGCACACGTGAGTAATTTTACACATATGACTGGGTGGCCCAGTTCCTATTAAAAGCAATGGAAAAACTGCTCTGGGCTTCATTGGACGAGAGGCCCCCATGAACTCAAGGGGCTAGACTGTGTGCTGTCCCTCCAGGAGGTGCAGTGCATGGAGGAACTGCCACTTTTTCACCCTTGAGATTCTGGGCTGGGGCGGGGGGGTGGGGGGGGGGAGGCTGAAACTGTGTGTAATTTATGCAGCACAGGTGCTGTTCTAAGTTACAGCAGCTCTGCTTGGGCTGCCTCTGGACAATTCTGCAAATCCTGAACTCCACAGAGTAGTTGTGGTGGCATGTGTGTCTGCCACCTTCCAGCATGGCAAAACACGCGAAGGCCTGCATCAGGCAGCCTACAGCTGTCTTGTACTGCCAGCTCTGGAGGAATTCTCCCCTCCCCCACTCTGGCTGGCTGCAAAGCATTTATGGCCCCCGTCTGACAATGCAGCAGTGTATGGAGGCCATAATGGAGGGGGAAATTCTTTCCAAAGAGATTAATCACATGCATAAAAGTTACTCATGAGAGTAAGTCTTTACAAGATAAGGGCCCTCTTGTGTAAATCAGCACCACTCCCAGTGATAGGTCTGTCTTCAGATTTTCCGTAGGAAGCTGAAGCCACAAACAGATTTGTATGTGATAGGGTAAGGCCTTCTCATGAGATTGCCCTCAGCTCTGCCATTTGCTTCCCCTCTTGAGCTGATAGACGGGGCCGGCTCCAGCTTTTTTGCCACCTCAAGCGTCGGAAAAAAAAAAAAAAAACACCCCGACCGGCCCGCCCCCCAAGTGCCGCCGCCGCTGCTCCGGACCTGCCGCCCCAACAATGGATGCACTGCCACCCCTTTCCATTGGCCGCCCCAGGCACCTGTTTCCTTCGCTGGTGCCTGGAGCCAGCCCTGCTGACAGAGCCAGATTTTGTTGAACTTCTGGGCAGGTTGTGAGGCCTGTCTATTCTCCCAGGCTTTTCTGAGGGTATGGGCTGAATAGAAAGAGCCTTAGTGGACTGGGGAATATTTTTCACAATATGTTAATTCAGATTAACTCCCTGTGATGATTTTGGGAGTCCCTCTGTACAATATATGAATTCTGTGTGAGATTATTAATTCTATATCTGTTTACCAAGCTGCAAATTCCATTTTGAATTTGCAGCCTTTTGCCTTCTCTGTGGTCTCTTGGCATCCATGTTGGGCTGAGAATCCAATGACTGGTGGCAAAAGAACACCAAAAGAGAGTTGTTGACTCAAAATGCTCAGCCATTGAAATGGAATAGCTCTGAACAATAGGCTGGCTCCCAACTAGTAGAACTGGTTTAGCTGGGGAGAGGTCACCTTGGCAATGAAGTCACCCAGCAGGGGTTTGTGCCCATGTGGACAGCTGGCAATGATGTCACCTGCCAGAGGGAGCTGAAAGTTATAGAGAGACAGGAGCTGATCTTTCTTTTTGTCTATTTTGTCTCCAGTTCAACAGGAAGGAGAAGCTACCCAGCATGTAGGAACCTGTGTAACCCACACACCTCCTGGGTGTGGTGTTCCGTCCCATCTAGTGGCACCGAGACCACTTAGCAAGAGAGAGCCAATTGGCTTTTAGCTCATGCTGTAGAGGCTCATGCACTAACGTCCAGAGGTCCCCGGTTCGATCCTGCCCACCGTCGACTGGGGTCTGTTGGCGTTACACCTGCATCAGGCAGGGGGTCCTGCCTGCTTTCCTGAGCCCAGATGGCCCCTGCGACTCCTAGGGTAAAGAGCCAGACAGGTCAAGGGCAAAGGAAGCAAGCTGACCTAGGGGGAAGAAGGCTTCATGGTCTATCCCACAAGCCATGCACTGAAGCAGCAGGTCTCTGGACAGCCCAAGGGACGCTGACCCTGGCCCAAAAAATGCGTTGGAGTGGTGAGGAAACTGAGAAAGGGAAATGCAAGTAGGGTATGTTGATTTCTGTGATCTGTACTCTCTCTTGTGCTTTATATGATAGAGAGTATATAGGAGCAATTGTACTAGACTCTGGGCAAAATGTCTCTCTGTGTTAGGGTGACCAGACAGCAAGTGTGAAAAATCGGGACAAGGGATGGGGGGGGGGGTAATAGGAGCCTATATAAGAAAAAGACCCAAAAATCGGGACTGTCTCTATAAAATCGGGACATCTGGTCACCCTACTCTGTGTTAAATGCTTCACAACCAATGCATGGCTTCAGAGAGATCAACTGTAACCAGAAGCTTCACACTTTTGGAGTGCAGTTCTGGGAGAGGGTGTGTTTAAGTAACTGGGGTATCCGGGGGTCAAGGGGCGGGTAGGCTGAAGAGCTCCATTGCCATGAAGAGGTAGCAGAATGAGGGTTGGTGTCTAGGAAATGTGCCAGAGAGGTCAAGGGCAGGACCAGTGCTGCAGCCTGCTGAAACCTAGGGGAGCTTAAATCACATGGGTGACCCAGTGACCTAAAGGCTTGGATTCTCCTCACAGCAGTTTGGTGGGTGACCAGAAGGGAGCATCTGATCAGATCTATGACAATCCCCTCACCATATAGTCTGTCTGTTCCCATGGGTGCTAGAGGTGACAAGGGGGCACCTCCCTGCCTCTGGTTGCTCCATCTTCTGTTCTACTCCTTGTTCCCTCTAGGAACAGCAGAGTCTTATAGGTCCCTTCCCAGAAGGATTTTGGGCCCACGTGGTCAGTACACTCAGAACTCCCTTTTACCATGGCCTGTCCTCTCCCCTGGGACAGTGTGTCTCTCCAGCCAGAACTCTTTGCCCCCTGATGCTGCTCTGCTGTAATCTAGGATCTCTTCATATCCTATGCAAGGGGCTAGATCTAGAAGACACATAACCTGTAAGAGAATCTGTGCCTCACAGGCAGATCTGTCTAGCCTCAGTAGCTAGGGAGACACAAGAGAGTTTGGAATGCTTTTTTTCAGTTCAAGAAAAGCAGCAGAGAATGTACCATAGGGATGTAGGTTTCAGAGGGGTAGCCGTGTTAGTCTGTATCAGCAAAAACAACGAGGAGTCCTTGTGGAACCTTAGAGACTAACAAATTTATTTGGGCATAAGCTTTCGTGGGCTAGAACCCACTTCATCAGATGCATGGAGTGGAAAATACAGGAGCAGGTATAAATACATGAAAAGATGTGAGTTGCCTTACCAAGTGTAAGGTCAGTCTAATGAGACAATTCAATTGACAGCAGGATACCAAGGGGTATCCCAGCAAGCGCTGAGCTGACTCAGTCTTGAATACATCAGACTTTTCTTTTCTGAACCCTGGTGGGCATTAGTGCAGCTGCACTGTGGTAACAATGGTGGAAGTTCCTGCACAAGGTGCAATCAATTGTTTTCAACACCATCTTGCGCAGACCTACTTTGAGGGTTAGATGCTTCCACCGGTAGAGCTGAACCAGTGATAGGAATGGTGGGAAATTACAAATAAATCTTATTGCAGACAAAGTAGGCCAGATTCTCCAGTCAACGACAGTCCTCTGAGGCTGCTCTGACTTGTGCTGGGGGGAAAACTGGTCCTTCATAGTCCCAAAGTAGGAAACCACAAAGACATTGAAGCCTTCCCCAATCACATCCTAGGCTAGACCTGAGAATGACCATGATCCAAAGCAGCACTGACCAGACACCACAGCGATGTGTTTGTGAGAGAGGCCCTGCAGCAACCTCATGTTCAGGAAAGAGGCTTGAACTCCTCTCCTAAGTGCTCATGGAAGCTATTTCCATCCTCAGCTGCTACAGCTTTGTTCCTGGGATGGTGGCTGCACTGAATGGTTTACACAGACCTGAGAATCAATCAAAAGTAAATGAAACAGAAGAAGCTCAGCAATCATCCTATTAGGTTGCTGGAGCCAGAGAAATGCTTCTATGAAGAGCAGGAACAAGCAGGGTTAAAGGGAACTGTCTGCTTTAAAAAAAAAAAAAAGACTTTCCATCTGAAGTTAATTGGAGGAAGAAGCTTCTGCTATTTATTCTTTTTGTAAAAGAAGAGGAAATCTATGCAATATTTGATCTATTCGTTTTCCTTCTCTTTGTGGAAAAAATGAACGAAACCATTTAAATCTTTAGTTTGCTGTAGAAAATACCGTCTGATTTGCTTTTCCCTCCCCCGTCACACCCACACAAGGCTGATTCTTTGCTCTCAATTGTTGTCTGCTGTAGCAGCAGTGGAACAGTCTTTGTTTTTCTTCACTTCACTGCTCCTCACCGGAGGACTTTGCTGGCTATAGCAACCTATTCAGCTGGTTGCTGGGTATCTTCAGTCTGAATGGGAGCTGCTGCCACAATTTGGTTACTTCCAAGCCTGCACGAATCAGCTCCTGGAAAGCTGGACCTGGGAACCAGTCTGCAAGCAGGGAGAGGCGGAATGCTAGGTGGGCTGCAGTTCTATGCTAATCCATATCACACACACACCTGCCCCACAACCAAGCAACATAACCTTGTGGCTGAGGCTCCAAAGGGATTTACACTGGAGAGTTTAAATATTTCATCTAAATCATTAGACCAAAAAAGCAAAATTAAAGCTGATCTTTTATGAAGGAGAAGGAGAGCTTTAGCCAGTGTATGTTAACTGCACAGAGTTTTGATGAGACACACCAAAAGAAAAATAAATGTTTAGAATTTTAATTTGGAAAGAACCTCGGAATGTGTCAATAAACAATGTTTTATCATCGTCCTTGAAGAGCTATAAAATCTGATGTCCATACAACACTCTCTCCTAGACAGGTAGAATGCTGGATTGAATTACTGTGGTCATGTAGGGTGCACTGACTTGACCCTGATACCAGACATTTGCTTGCTCCAGGTTCTCCCCAGCACAGCCTTAGTTAGGTGTGGCCATGTAATACAATGACCTTTACTCCTAGAGCCTGGGCAATCATTTTTTTCCTGAGATGAATTCTAACTCATACGCAGTGAATAAAAATGCAACTGCCTTCCTCCCCTCATCAAACAAGCAAAGCAAAGTGGTAAAAATGCAGAATTTAATATTTTGATCATGGTTTGTATTTTGATTATGGAGCTCACCCTCCATCCTGCCCGTGACAGGAACGTATCCCTCTGCTGGCACTAAGCTCGGTGCAGCAATCAAGAGGAGGTGACTTGCAGCGCCACAGTTCATGATATGCTGGGGCCAACTCAGCCCCTGGACCTGGTTAAGAGAGCCCTAACTTGTGCCCTGGCTGCCATTGTCCCTCTGAGCCTTGCGTGGTCAAGGAAGAGTAAGGCCATAGGGATGCGCTGGCCACACCTCCTGATGCCCCTTAAACACACACCTAATTCACCTTGAATGTCGCTGCATCAGGGATGCAAGGTGGGTGAGGTAATATCTTTTATTGGACCGTCTTCTTTTGCTGTGGGTTCCTCGGCATCAGGGACTTTTTCAGAGGCAATGCAGAGTTGTCTTTGTATCTGGTTGGGGGGCCTCCTGTTCCAGTGGGCCTTACATCTGCCAGTGCAAAGGGCTGCAGGGAAGCCCATTAAGGGGCCAGCACATCTGCATTCTAAGCTCCCACTCCGCTTATTGCTCTCTGCTGGAGGGAATATCGAAAACAGCAGGAAAACGATAGGCCTGGGCAGCTTAGATATTCGTACAACAAAAATAAAGGGCCAGAGTCTGGCCAGCCCCTGTGTGGGTGCAAAAGTGGGGTGACTGTAAGGAGCTCCCTATTGTGCAAGAAACGGCAAGAATTCACCCCATCAAGATATGGTGGAGCTGGAGCTCCCACTCAGCCAAAAATCCTCTTATGGGCCCCAGCCACAGCACAACCATTCCTATTCCCTCTCCAGAGTGCCTCTTGCCCAGAGAATGCATTTTATGAAATAAAGATGGGGAATTACAGAGAGGAGTTCTATCCATAGGTGCTGACTCCATGGGTGCTCTGGGGCTGGAGCACCCACAGAAAAAAAATAGTGGGTGCTCAGCAACCACCAGCCAGAGCTGTTTGGCAGCTTGGGGAGGGCGGAGAGCAGCAAACAGCGGGCAGGCAGGGGCCTCAGGGAGGGGGCGGAGTGGGGGCAGAAAGAGGCGGAGCGAGGGGGGATCTTGGGGGCGGGGGCAGAGCAGGGGCAGGAAGAGGCGGAGCAAGGGTGGGACGTCGGGGGATGGTGGAGTGGGGGCAGCGCCTCAGGGCAGCGCACCCCTGGGGAAAAGTAAATCTTAGCGCCTATGATCTGGTATATTCCAGAGATGTCCCATTACTGCTAAAGAAAGATCCACCTACCTCCAAAGGAGGGGAGCATGCTGACACACAGAGCACATAGGGTACCATTTGACCCAATATCCACCCCCATAGTAGGGTGAAGATGTTACGCACTACACTGTAATATTACTCCTCAAAGTGCAACTGCTGGAGGACTACTTCCTAGAACAGGCTTCTGCTGGAAATGCTGAGTTGCCAACACTGTAAATGCCTTTCCCAGATATGCCATCTTCTAGAAGCAGTACCTGATAGAGCTGTGGTAAGAGCACAGGCTTGGGAACTAGGAGCATCTGATTTCTAAATCTGGTTCTCATAGTATCCCCCTGCCCTCTCCTGGTCTTAGGAATGTCAGGGCCTAGTTTTCACCCGTTGTACTTAGCATCTGCAGCTCCATTGACTTTAATTAGAATTGTAGGTTCCCAGAACCTCGGAAAATCAGGCACTTACCCTCTCTGCCTGTGTTTCCCACTCTGTAAAAACAAGGATGACAACTGACCTAGCTCATAGGTGTATTGTGAAGATAAATTAGTTAATATATGTAATGTGCTCTGAAGAAAAAAAGCACTGAGTATTATTTTTACTTCTGGAGTTATTTCATGCTGCAGAAGGTTGGTGGGTATGTGGATGAAAATGGGGAGGGGAAAAGGGACTCATATTAGTACTGGGAGTGTTGTCTGGCTGTTGTTTTTTTACACGCACCTTTACCAAATAAATGTGTGGATGCACCATGCAGGAATCATGCTGGAAAGGCGATGTTTATTCCATCCAAGGGACATTCATAAAAGCTGTGTAAAGTCTTCTAAACCTTCCAGGATTAGCACTGAGTGGCCTAACAGCTCCTCCCACCACCAGCGCCTCACACTTTACAAAAATGTATGCACAGAATGTGACAACTTGTCACGAAATTCTCATCTTCCTGTATCTCCCATTCTCCCGTAGAATGTTCTGCAGACTATATAAGCACAAGGGGAGGGGGAGGAAATCTCAGTGAAAGCTCCTGCCAGCTCACATCTACTTCATTCTTCTCCTTTGACGACAGCCTTCTCCCAGACAGTTTATAATTAGAATTTTAAAAATATAGTGGGGTTATGAAGAAATGAAGACCAACCCTGTTGGCTAAAGCCAGGGCTAGCAGAGCCTGTGTACTACACAAAAGGATCCGTGCTAAGGCCCTGAGCATGCAATTTGACCGACACATGGGCAGAGCTCCATTGAGCACAGCAGGATTCCACATAGGCATAAGGTTTGACTGACATAGAGCTGACGGTAGGGTTGGGGCCAAAGCTCTGTGACTGGACAACTTAATTTTGCTAGCTATCAATATCCCTGCTCTTTTCAGTGCATGGTTTACGATCTGTACAATATAGGAAAATGCCTTGTTCAGACTAATGTCTGAGACCATCAGACTCATTTTACTTGTGACCCAAGCAAGGTAATAACAATCATATCTACATGTACAGAACACCTTCCATCCTGAAAAATCACAAGACACTTGACAAATTATACTACACTATACCTGCACTGAAATGCAGCCACTTCTGCAGTGTGAGGACTGAAGCCAGGTTGACAGCCAGCACACAGTGGAACATTTTGACCAAGGACACTGGGACAAACCTCCACTTTTACAAAAGTGCCTCAGAATCTTTCATGTCACTGGAGAGCAGGCAGGCCTCATCTAGATGATTTTTTTCCATCCTTAAATTACTGGAAATTATTTTATTAATCTCTGAAGGTTAGCCTACCAGGATTCAAATGTGGGTATCTAGTTCACTGGTTCTCAAACTTATTTGATCGGCCCACCCTCTTTGTATCTGTAGTCTTTTATGCTCCCCTCCCCACAAGTACATATACCGCCACCCAGTTCTGAAGACAGAGCGAAGAGCAATGGCTGCTGGCCGGGCACCCAGCTCTGAAGGCAGCGCCGCACCAGCAGCAGCAGAGAAGGAAGGGTGCAATCAGGGCCGGCTTTGGCTTTTTTGCCGCCCCAGGCAAAAAAGCCCCCGCCCCCCCCCCCCCCCCCCACAGGTGGGGGGAGGGCGGCCGGAGCCCCGCAGGGAGGGCGGCAAGCCCCGGCGGGGGCTCCGCTCTCCCCTCGGCGGCCGGGGGGAGGGCGCCGGGGGGGAGGGCGGCCGGAGCGCCGGGGGAAGGGCGGCGAGCCCGGCTGTGGCCCCGCTCTCCCCGGGGGCCGGAGCGCCGCGCCGCCCCCCTCCAGGTGCCGCCCCAAGCACCAGCTTGGTGGGCTGGTGCCTGGAGCCGGCCCTGGGTGCAATGTGAACAGAGATATTTGTCAATATCATTCTTCACAGCAGACTTAGTGCCCCATTACCACCCTGGGGCTGACAGCCGGAGCCCCATGCCTCCGGGTGAGGGATTGGGGAGAAGGGAAAGAGAGCCTGAGTCCAGGCTGCCTCCTGGTGAGGAATGGTGGTGGGAGCTGAAGGAGAGCCCATTCTTGGGTGGCAGGGCTCTGGCTGTCCCCTTTATCTCCACCTCCCGGTTGTGCACGGCCCTTCTGCACAGGACCCAGCCACCCAGGGCTGACAGCCAGAGCCCTTTAAAAAAAGCACACAGCTCGCACCTCCTTTGGCACATTCCTGTGCTGCTCTGGGAGGCCCGCCCCATAGTTTGCGAACTGCTGATCTAGTTATTTTATTAAAATGTTAGTGTACCAGCCAACGAAGTGGACTTGCTGGGGGGCATTGGTTGGTTAGTTTTTGGTAGCTGCTCCCTTTGCCTCACCTTTAGCCCATTGACCCTGACCAGCCTTTATGCCAGTGGGGCCTGAATCTCCCCTGTGAAGTGACTGATAAGAACAGGCAGCCCAGAGGGTAGAAGGAAGCTAAGATTTCCCCCCATGCCTTCAGTGTAGATTCATTCTCTCCTCCCACTTACAAACCCCATCCACTTCCCCTCCCAGCAGCAGATGTGGTCAATTCACTGAGACTAGGAGGAGAGGTACTTTCTGCTAAGAGAGCAAGGTTATTGTAAAACTAACAGCTGAAGCGAGTGAATGAGTAATGCAGGCTGCAGGTCTCTCCCTGGGCCCTCTCTTTATCATGCCCTGTCCCCAACAAAGACTGAAGATGTTGCCCTCATCATCTTCTTCCAGGTGAACAGCCCTCCTTTTATCCAACTTTACCTCTGTCCCATGCCAATGTAGTGCTTATCCCATGCTTTAGCATTGTAAATTATTTATATCAAACCTGCAGGATCCGAGGTTATAGAATATGGCATCAATGCTTAAAGAAAGAACTGTGCATCATTTTAAGTTCCCTCTAGGGATCATATTGTTGTGTCCTGCAGTCTGAGTCCCCCTCCCACAGCTGGGTCTTGGCAGATTGAGAGGAATGTCTATAGCAAGACTATGAGAGTGGACTTGATTTTGTGATGTTTTATGCTAAATTCTCCCTCATTTCGGAGGGGGGGGGGAGAGTTAAACTACCTTTAGACAAGACAGAAAAAAATTACGAAACTTTGGAGATTACCTGTTCTAATGCTCCAACACTTGGACAAGATACTGAGCTTTCTTCCCTCACCATTTTAGCCCTGAGGCGTCAAACAGAGGCGCACAGGTCACATCCAACCTGCAGCTCACTCCGCGTACATCAGTGCAGTCTGGCTCGCTGCTTGCTCCGCAGGAGCTAGGAGAGAACTGGAGCTCAAATAGACACTTACTGAAGAGGATGAGGAGTTGAGGGAGGAGCTTATACCTGATCAGTCACAGGCAATGAAGCACACTCCTCCTTATCTCTAGTCTCCAGCTCAGGGGTTCTCAAACTGGAGGGTCGGCACCCTTCAGGGGGTTGTGAAGTTATTAGATGGGGGTCGCGAGCTGTCAGCCTCCATCCCAAACCCCGCTTTGCCTCCAGCATTTATAATAGTGCAAAAGTGTTTTTAATTTATAGGGGGGGGGTGTCACACTCAGAGGCTTGCTCTGTGAAAGGGGTCACCAGTACAAAAGTTTGAGAACCACTGTTCCAGCTCAACGTGTTTCCTGCCCCAGAGCAGCAGCCCCTCCCTTACTGAGCCCCTCAGGACCAAGGAGAAGAGGATCACTCTCCCTTCTCGCCAATCCTGCCTCACAGACCAGAGACAAAATCTACTTCGGTTCCCGCTCAAGCTGCTGCTGCTTTTCCTGAACCAGGGAAGGAGAAGAGGGATCCTTGGGGCTCCCCTCCTCCTGAACCGTGCTGCTGCTTCAGGTTGGGAAGGAGTAAACTGGCAACTCTCTTTCTTACCCCCCTTCTCCTCTCTCCTCACCCTCCTGTGGTTCCTGGTGCTGCTGTCAATTAAGCCCCACAACTCCTGGCTTCCAGGATCATCCATCTTGTTTTTCTGCCACTTCTCCTCCAGGGAACAGCATACAGCAGCCTCCTGCTGCCTCCATCAGGGATGCTCTTACTGCTTTCAGGTAAGTGTGTGGTTGGGGGGGTGGGGAGGGGAAGGGGGAGAGTTTGCTTGTCTAAATCAAGAGGCACAATCTGCAGTCAGCCAGAACCATAAAATATGTCCGTCCACAGTGAACTTTTTACTTCCGGCCCACAGACTGTAACTGACGGTATAATTTGGCCCTCACCTCTGAATGTGTTTGACACTCCTGGTCTAGACTTTTTCTCTGCTTCCTTTCATGATGCTTCCAGAGTTGGTGCCAACCAGCTGAAAAAGCCAGGTCCCTTATTATTTATTGTGTGTGTTTATTAGTGCCATTAACATCTCCAGTAATAAGCAAAAAGTGGCCACCATCTCACCAACGCTAATAGATCCCACTCTGTCCATTGGTGTGAAAGCCTCTGGCAGGCTGCTGGGAAAGCGCCCAGATCAGCATTCTATCCACTCTGCACTCAGGAGCCCTGCCTGCTCAGACAGCAAGCCTCATCTACAATAGACGCTTTTTCTTTCATTTTCCACCATTGCTACTACCAGTGGAGCTGCACGAATGGTGTAGACAGGCCACCACTGTTTAACCCTTGTATTGTCTATACCTGTTCAGAGCAGGGTAAAACTGCCTGGGAAACTGCCGGGAAATTTTAACGGAAAAAAAAATCTATAGGACTGGTCTAGACTGCAAAATGTGACAGTGTCTGAAAATAGTTTTCAGAAATTATGTTAACTGCTTTAAGTGTAGACAAGAATAAATCACACAGTAACATTCTTATTGGAGACCAGGCCTTAGTGACTCATGGAAAAGAGAAACAATATTTGCTGCAACAAGTTTTAAAAAGCTGAAAGAGCCACAGCCAAGTTCTAAGGCTACTCCCCTCTCAAACCTCCTTCCTCACTCTCCCCTATGTCCCAGGTCACAATGCACAGTAACATCAATTTGGGGGTCTACTTAGCTCAGCCCAAACCTCCTCTCCCCACTCATCTCCACTCCCATACTCTGCTCTCAGCTACAGGGCTGTAAAGCCAGAGCAACTCCATTGACAGCAGGATGACCCTGATTATCTTCAGTGTTTTGAGGGCATTACAAATAATTTCCATAAATGGGTTTGGGTAAAATTGGGACTGTTACTAGAAACGTGGGTCACAGGAGGGAACACAGACTAGATTTGACTTAGAAAGCACTTTGGATTAAAGCAGTTTAGATAAAAGGGGTTTCACTGTACAGTAGACAAGGTTAGATATCAACTTTTGCAGAGAGAGAAGAAGGGTACTGATCCAAATAAGTAATTTCTGCAAAGAGCAAACTTATGTGTCCAAAGCTGAACTACTAACTTAGGGTATGTCTACGCTACGAGAGTAGTTCGATTTTACTTAAAGCGAATTTGTGGAACCGATATTACAAAGTCGAACGTGTGTATCCACACTAAGGACAGTAATTCAACTTTGTGAGTCCACACTAACGGGGCAAGCATCGACATTGGAAGCGGTGCACTGTGGGTAGCTATCCCACAGTTCCCGCAGTCCCCGCTGCCCATTGGAATTCTGGGTCGAGCCCCCAATGCCTGCTGGGGCAAAAAATGTGTCGAGGGTGGTTTTGGGTAACTGTCATCGTTCAACCCTCACTCCCGCCCTCCCTCCGTGAAAGCGCCGGCGGGCAATCAGTTCGCGCACTTTTCTGGTGATTGACAGCGCGGACGCCACAGCACCACAAGCATGGAGCCCACTGCAATCATCGCTGCAGTTATGGCCGTTGTCAACACCTCGCGCCTTATCATCCACCTTTTTCAGAGGCAGATGCTGAGAAATCGGGCGAGGAGGCTACGGCAGCGCGGTGAGGACATTAAGTCTGAGAGGGGCACAGACCTCTCACAAAGCACGGGACCCCGCGCCGTGGACATCATGGTGGCAATGGGTCATGTTGATGCTGTGGAACGGCGATTCTGGGCCCAGGAAACAAGCACGGACTGGTGGGACCGCATAGTGCTGCAGGTCTGGGATAAATCACAGTGGCTGCAAAACTTTCGGATGCGTAAGGGAACTTTCCTGGAACTTTGTGAGTTGCTGTCCCCTGCCCTGAAGCGCAAGGACACCCGGATGCGAGCAGCCCTGACTGTCCAGAAGCGAGTGGCCATAGCCCTCTGGAAGCTTGCAACGCCAGACAGCTACCGGTCAGTCGCGAATCAATTTGGAGTGGGTAAATCTACCGTGGGGGTTGCTGTGATGCAAGTAGCTAATGCAATCATTGAGCTACTACTCTCAAAGGTAGTAACCCTGGGAAACGTGCAGGTGATCATAGATGGCTTCGCTGCGATGGGATTCCCAAACTGCGGTGGGGCTATAGATGGAACTCACATCCCTATCCTGGGACCGGACCACCAGGCCAGCCAGTACATTAATCGAAAGGGCTACTTTTCAATGGTGCTGCAAGCACTGGTGGACCATAGGGGACGTTTTACCAACATCAATGTCGGATGGCCGGGCAAGGTTCATGACGCTTGCGTTTTCAGGAACTCTGGTCTGTTTAGACGGCTGCAGGAAGGTATTTACTTCCCGGACCACAAAATAACTGTTGGGGATGTGGAGATGCCTATAGTGATCCTCGGGGACCCAGCCTACCCGCTAATGCCCTGGCTCATGAAGCCCTATACAGGTGCCCTGGACAGTGAAAAAGAACTCTTCAACTAACGGCTGAGCAAGTGCAGAATGGTGGTGGAGTGTGCTTTTGGACGTCTGAAGGGGAGATGGAGAAGCTTACTGACTCACTCTGATCTCAGCGAAACCAATATCCCCATTGTTATTGCAGCTTGCTGTGTGCTCCACAATCTCTGTGAGAGCAAGGGGGAGATGTTTATGGCAGGGTGTGAGGTTGAGGCAAATCGCCTGGCTGCTGATTACGCCCAGCCAGACACCCGGGCGATTAGAAGAGCCCAGCGGGACGCGCTGTGCATCCGGGAAGCTTTGAAAGCTAGGTTCCAGAGTGACCAGGGTAACCTGTGACTATTACGTTTGTTTAAACAGAAGCTGAACCTGCCTCCGTTTCTTTACCCAGTTAATGTTGACTATCCTCTCCAGTTACCAACCCCCTTCCCCCCCTTCCAACACACCTTTAAAAATAAAATAAATGAAACTTTGTTCATTAACACCGTTTTCTTTATTAAGAATTTCGCGGTAAAGGGTTGAAACTGGGACGCAGACTGTGGTGGGGAGGGGGTGTAGTGATGGAAAGGACGCTTCTAAACTCGAGGAATGACAGGCTCCTGCTCCTAGAGCGGTCCGCAGTGGTGGACTGGTTGTTTCAACAGAGCCTGCCACCCCTCCTTTTCGGGACTCTGTGTGGGGGGGCTATGTGACTTTGTGGCGGGGGAGGGCGATTACAGATCCCCTGCTGCGTGGCTCTGTCATCCAGGCTAAGGACCGCTGCATAAGATCTGTAACCGCCCTCCCCCGCCACAAACTCACATAGCCCCCCCACATAGAACATGAAAACCACCTCCCAGACTGACCAGGGTGCCTAGTGACTGCAATGTGTGTGTGACCTTCTGCTGAACCTGCCCCCGTGTCTGTACCCTGGTAAAGGTGACTGCGCTCTCCAATTACCAACCCCCTTCCCCGCCTTCAAACACACTGTCCTCTAAAAGAACATGACGGAAACAGTAATTAACAGAAACGTATTTTTTATTAAGAACTACACAGTTAGGGGATGAAACTGGGATGGGGGCTTGGGTGAGGTGCATTTGGAGGGAAGGAAAGGACGTATCAAATATTTGGGAATGAGAGCCTTCTGTTACTTGAGCAGTCTGCAGGGGTGGAATGACTGTTTTCACGGCCCCTGCCGCCCCTCCTTCTTGGGACTTTGGGTGAGGGGGGGATGGGACTTTGTGGCGGGGGAGGGCGGTTAGAGATAGAATGCAGCGGGGCTCTGTCCTCCTACCTCCGGTCCTGCAGAACAGCTACAAGGCGCCGGAGCGTGTCCGTTTGCTCCCTCATTAGTCCAAGCAGCCTTTGAGTCGCCTGCTGGTCTTCCTGCCGCCACCTGTCCTCCCGTTCGCTGTGTGATCGCTGGTATTGCAACATGTTCTCCCTCCACTGGGTCTGCTGTGCCGCCTCGGCTCAGGAACAGACCATAAGTTCTGAGAACATCTCGTCCCGTGTCCTTTTCTTTCACCGCCTGATCTGCGCCAGCCTCTGGGAGGGGGATGCCGGGGTAGCTCGGGAGACACTCGCAGCTGTGGGATGGGAAAAAGGGAGTGAATTCCTCACAAAGATACATTTTTGCGAACAATGAATATAGTCTTTCTCTGTGAACAGGACCATGCACAGTACCTATCACATGTGCACTCAGTACAAGGTCGAATTTTCTGTCTTCACATTGAGTGCCTGGGGTCTTGCTGTACAGATCACACAAGCGGGACCGGACAGTGGAATTCGGCTAGCAGGCGGCCATGGTAAGCCATAGACTTTTGGCTGCTTAAAGCTTAATTTACAGCAGTGCCCTCCTTTCACATTCCAAGCAATGCTCCTAGCGTTGGCCAGTTCCTGCTGCCAGCGATCCGGCCAGCATGAACTCTGCCCCTGTCCCACCCCCGTCGCGGCTGTCCCCGGGAAAGATCCCTGCATGCTGCCGGCGAACCGCTCAGCATGAACGGTTCGCCTCCCCGCCCCCACCGTGTGGCTGGGCTCGGGAAAGATCCCTGCACGCTGCCGGCGAACCGCTCAGCATGAACGGTTCGCCTCCCCGCCCCCACCGCGTGGCTGTAAACCGCCAGTTACAGTTATTTACAGGAACAGGCAATCAGTCCCCATACTAAAATTCCCCTAATTCAAAGCAGGTCACCATGAGTGATATCACTCTGATGAGGATTACGGAGACAGAGAAAGACTGCATGCTGCGTGAATGCCAGCAAACACCAGGGCCGTATGCCGCCATGCTTTGCCAGGCAATGATACCGGAGTACCTGCTGCTAGCCTGGCACGGAAAAGTTTCCTACCATGGAGGAGGCAATAAGGCCGCTCTCCCCAGGAACCTGATGCAAAGGCTTTCACATTACCTCCAGGAGAGCTTCGTGGAGATGTCCCAGGAGGATTTCTGCTCTATCCCCAGACATGTTAACAGACTTTTCCAGTAGCTGCACTGGCAACGACTAAAAAGTAAAGCACCTAGGGCAAACTAATCATTAAAAATCCATTGCTAACATACCATGCCTATTCTATTCAAAATAAATGTTTAAAACACTTACCTACTGATCCTTCCCCTGATTCACGGTCTGAGTTACCGCCTTGGGAGGGTTGGTAGGGGATCTCCGTGAGGGTGATGAAGAGATCCTGGCTGTCGGGGAAATCAGCGTTGAAAGCGCTGTCGACTGCCTCGTCCTCCTCATCTTCCCCGTCCGCGAACATCTCCGAGGAAGCGGCCGTCGACAATACCCCATCGTCAGAGTCCACGGACATTGGTGGGGTAGTGGTGGCGGCCGCACCTAGAATGGAATGCAGTGCCTCGTAGAAATGGCATGTCTGGGGCTGGGATCCAGAGCGTCCGTTTGACTCTTTGGTCTTCTGGTACGCTTGTCTCAGATCCTTGATTTTCACGCGGCACTGCGTTGCATCCCGGCTGTATCCTCTCTCCGTCATGGCTTTTGAGATCTTCGCATTCCGTCTTTTCGATCGCAGCTCCGAAAGCACGGACTCATCGCCCCACACAGTGATCAGATCCAAGACTTCCCGATCAGTCCATGCTGGGGCCCTCTTTCTATTCTGCAATTGCATGGTCACCTCTGCTGGAGAGCTCTGCATCGTTGCTAGTGCTGCTGAGCTCGCCACGATGTCCAAACAGGAAATGAGATTCAAACTGGCCAGACAGGAAAAGGAATTCAAATTTTCCCAGGGCTTTTCCTTTGTGGCTGGTCAGAGCATCCGAGCTCGGACTGCTGTCCAGAGCGTCAGCAGAGTGGTGCACTGTGGGATAGCTCCCGGAGCTATTAGCGTCGAATTCCGTCCACACTAACCCTAATTTGACATGGCCATGTCGAATTTAGCGCTACTCCCCTCGTCGGGGAGGAGTACAGAAATCAATTTAAAGAGACCTCTATGTTGAAATAAATAGCTTCGTTGTGTGGACGGGTGCAGGGTTAATTCGAGTTAACGCTGCTAAATTCGACATAACCTCCTAGTGTAGACCAGGCCTTAGACAATATTAAAGTGCAAGTATAAATAATAAATGGTACCTCCGTCTGTCACGCAGTAAAAAGAGCTAGAATGCACAACTGGGAATAGGTAGTTTGGAAAAAAAGTCTAATGTGGAAAAAATAAGATAGAGTTGCACTAGTAATATAAAGTAGCCTGTGATTTATCAGTGTCTACTGTATTTCTAGCACTTTTTTTATTCAAATAAAGCCATGTTTTAACTCCTCTGAGATTACTTTTCAGCAACATTTAGCATGTTTCCAAGCAGGACTGAGGGTCACGAGTTCAAGACAGGACTTGTGTTCTTTTGTCCTCAGGCCACCCGATCTGAGCCACAGACATGACTTATTCAGCTGCGGTGAAGCTGCTGGTAGGAGGGGATAGTCTGCCTTGTGCATTAACGTCTCTTGTGAATTATCTAAGGAACTAAGACTGATATAGGTACAGACTGAGGCAGCATTTCAGCTATCATCCTATGCTGGCGAAAAGCAACAACTGATTAAAAGGAGGGGAAAGAAAAAGGGAGAGAAAAAGCAAAGATGTAATTTGGGGGAGGATTTTTAAAATATATATTATTTTCACAGTTACACAGAGGGAAAATCATATTAAATATCATATTCTTCTCCATCCTGAAACTATGTATGAGGATCTGCTTTTAGGTTTCTTGTTGCCATGCTTTTTATTAGTGTTGTACATTTTCTATTCCTTTAACTGTAAATTGCTTTCCAATCAACATTCCCTGACAAGGCTAAAGAGAGGCAGCCAGAGGCTGTTGCAGTACAGGGCCAGTCAGAGGGAGATGACTCTCATTCACATTGATGACACCACAGTGTTATTTTTCTTACCTTCTGTGACCTTAAAGATCAGGGGCCCTTGACCATATTGCTTAGGCAATGAAAAAGCACAAGTCCTGCTGGACTTGCAGGCTGGGGGAAAGAGAACCTCAGAAACTGGGAAAGGAGCTGTCAGCCTTCATTATTAATATCCAGCTGTTAATATTTAATGTCATAAAACTGCAGCTCCCTCCGCAGCATAGTCATCAGACATGCAGGGGTCACACCAGCCGGAATTCTTTAGACTGAAGATTCAGTGTCCCTGTGCTGTAGCTTCATGCCAGGACTGCTAAAGGTGTGCTAGATGTATTGGAGATGAAATGTTGGGAGCTTAATAAAGCCTAAAAGACAAAAAAAAAAAAAGAGGCTATGTTACTGTTTTCACAACCAACCCTGCTCTTTGAACATCGACCCTGTGCATTAAGCCACAGGGTACATGCATCATGTAAAAATAAATATGGCACTAGACAAAGAAGGGCAGCATTAGCATATTAAGGATGCCACCACTGCAGCTTAATGTGAACGATCAGATTGGTGTTCCATGACTTGTGGGGTGGGGGAAGGGAAAATTTGAACAGAGCAAAACACAATATAAGGGGAAGGTTGGGAAGAAGATGGAAGGATAACAAGGGAATGTTTGGACTCTCGATCATTAAAGATGCTGCTAGACGAAATAATTCAAACTACTCTCGTTTGTGTGTTTTCATTTTTTTTTGGGTAGGTACTAAAATTAAAAGTGCAACTTTGTCTGATTCCTCCATTTTGCAAATAAGGAGGGGAGGCAGAATTTTAGCCTGCCTCTGGGTGGACATTTACAGAGTGGTTATGTACCGAGCCTTCATTGTTATAACTTCATAGAAAAGTCAAACAGATGTGTTGTTACCAGGGGCAGACTGTTTTCCTCTAACCACGTGTCCGAGTGCATCACCTGTCTTGGCCCAGAGCCCAGGATCCTGAATCCACTTCACAATCCTGTGTCCTCCTGTCAGCAGTTTGGTTTGCTCTGCCAATAAGATACCGCACGGTATTAAATTTTAAAGAATCCTTTCTCCTCCTCGGTATAGATTCAGATAGAGCTCCAGACGCCCATGTGTTCATGAATCTTAGAAGTCAAACAAATTGAACAATATTTTAAAGGCAGAATAGTGTAATAAAAAGTCTGGCCATAACATTGTGACATGCAATGTGAAAACAAACACGCTATGTTGCACTACATCTGCTGCTATGTGGCTTTTCCATGACTCACCTGCTTCTGCCTATAGATCCTTAATCAAAGGAATTTACGTGAATAGGTGATTAGCATCAATAGCAATGACGTCTGATTAGTAGGACAAGCAAAGCCCCACCTCTTTGTACACCTCCTCTTCCAAGTTGTTGAAAAACTGACCATTTACAGATCGTGAGTCACAGCCTGTGAATGATTGTATCTGCAGACAACTGCTGCAAACTAGGACAACATGAGAACTTCAGCTGTTAATTATAATAAATATTTTCATAATGGCTGGCCCTTCAAAATTAGAAAGAATAGTTAATGCAAGGATATGCCCTTTAACCACCCCATTTTATTACATGGAGCACTAGGGAGCCCAGCATACTAAGATTTGCAAACGCAGATTTGATATTGGCTGAGAGACATTAAACTACTTACCCAGTGCTATAAAATGCATAGGTACAGTACATCATCTTTTCACAGGAATTTCATCTCCATTTTTTTTTAGTTAACGCTTCATAAGCACTTAATAGTTTGTGTTATTCAAAGAAACTTAGTGCACCAACACGCCTCTCACCACCCTGGAGAGACACAACTTAGCATTGTTTTACTTAAAATAAATCCCTGTGCTGTTACTAAATTTGGCATCTCTTGTGTAGATTCTATTCATGTGTCTAATGTCCAAGATGTTCCCCCTTTAACTGGTTGTTAGGAAATTTGGCTTATGTTAAAGATCTATTGGGCCGTCCTATCCCCTGTTTATTCCACACAAGCTCTATGTAAATAAACCAGTTTCTTCAGTGGAGTAACATTGTATCATCCAAAATTATTTGATTATAGCAAAGTACTGTAGTGAGCGCTGAACTAATAGTGCAGCTGGGCTGCTGGGGCTAGAACTCCTACATAGCACCAGCCTAGCAAGCAGTCAGAGAGGCTCACACATTCAAGTTTGGGAATCCAAGTTAGATACAAGGGTCTAGATCCACAAAGGTGTTTATGCTGGAAATGAGGAACCTAAATACCTTTGTGGATGTGGGCCTAGCTCCTTGGGCTGGCAGGATGTAGGTTTGCAGTGGACAAAGTGTGATCAACCCGGGGAGCAAGGAGAAAGGACTGGTGCGTCTCTCAAGAGCAGCCAGCCAGGGCTTGAAGTGACAGTGATAAATTCAGAAGGGGGCCAATCTTTCCCTCACATACTGTGGTCTTTGTGGCCTTTAAGAGCTAAGTATGGAGGAAAAGAAAGTAAAGAGGGTGAAATGGGACTAATCCCAGAAGACACTTCCTTCCCTCTCCCCATCCCGCCAATGTTTTTGTTATTGTTTTGTTTTGTTTTGTTTTTGTTGCCCACTTGTCACAGGTGGGGAGCTAGGCTCAGGCTGGCCTGGGATGCATCAGCTACAATCCCCCTCCTCCCCAGCTCATCCTGAGCCGCTGAGGATGAGCTGGCTTAGGTCAGTTATTAGGCTGAGCTGGAAAGGAGATGGGTGATTTCCCTAACAGGCTGGAAGAGCTGGGGGAAGGGGAGTTTCTGTCACTGTCTCCTGGGAGCGGAAGAGGCTCCTGAGGCAGGCTATGGAGATGGCCAAGGGACGAAGGTGCAGGCCTGGGAGGAAACCAGACTGGGTGGAAGGGTGGCCCAGCAGGGTGGAAGACCCTTTTGTTTTATGTTTCCTTTGACGCTATAGTTTAAGCTTGTCAGTGGCCTGCCTGAGGATACTGACAGAGATGGTTGCCTGCCCACAACCTCGCTAAAAGGAAGATAGACTATAGCTGAAAGCCCTGAGGCAAGGAGGGTTAATCTCTGTCTCATTAAATATCCCTGGGGAAACTGAGGTAGGGTGAGTGATGTCATTGTGGGCCACACGGGGGTGCTGTGGTGGTTGACCTTACCACACTGCTATACAAATCAAATTAAATGGGTGGTGGTTGCATTGTATGTTGTTTTACATGGTCTGTAAAAGGATTCGTACTAACTGAATGTCACCCCAGGTAATACTTACTGCTCTCTCTTCCTAGAGGGTTGTGTTTTACCTTGGGAAAAGCATCAAAAGATACCTTCAGTCAAGGTACCAAACGTGTGTAGTATAAAAGCTGCTCAGGAGGGAGGACTAAGCTGTCCAAGCAATAGCCAAGTTTAGCCAATGGACAATTGCTGTGAAATCAGAGCCTCCAAAACATCTACGAAGTGTTTCTTCACATTCATCAGGTAGGGAGATTCACATGATGGAGGCGGGGCAGATGAAGGGAGTTACTCACCATCATCATTATTTAGTTGTACTACAGTAGCACCCAGAAGCCTCAACTGAGAGCGGGGTGCCTCATTGTGCCAGGCACTGTACAAGACACCTCGTGAGTGCAAGGAATCCCTGCCTGAAAGCTTCAGGTGCTCTCTTTCATCTGGATCTGAGCATGCTGCTGCAGCCCTCCATAGAGACTTAAATCCCCTACGTTCCTCTGCCAGGCTAGCCACTTCTTATTTCGAAACATAAATATATTTTATAGAGAAATGAAGTCTGCCATTCTGAAGAGGGGAGTGTTTTCACACCCCCACTTCTCATCTAAAAGAGCCACCATTTGGCATCTCAGGTGAGAGTATGAAATTATGACACCAGAATTGACTTTAGGTTTTTCTGATCTTCCTTGGATGATTGCTTCTATAACTTACAGAGACAGAGAGAGTTTGTATTCAAGTGAACACATAAATTAATATCCATACATCAAAACGATGTGCGGGGAGTGAGGTTGGCTCAAGAATGAGTTCACTATAATGTGCAACACGCCAAAGGAATGCTTGCTAACATCGCCTTATATTGTCTTTGGAGAGCACACCTGTAGCAGTTCATAAGTATTTTGAAGTAAAATAAAACACTTTAGATGTCTTAAAGTGGCAGACAAATGTATGGTCTTTTCAGTCATATCATTATGTGGGAGAGAATGCCCTGCTACAAAAAATGGTTCAGTCTTATGTTTGGTTCTTGATGTGACCCTAATTATGGACCAGATTATGATATGCATACACAAACTGAATATGACCTTACTCCATGAATGGCCCCATGGGTTCAAAGGATCTACTTGTGAAATGAGGCACAATTCATCATAAATAAGGATATCAGAATCTGGCCCTATAATGAATGGCCGTAAAGTTCTGCTAGTTTTCGTGCTTGCTAAAAGCTTTTATTTTACAGCCAGGGCAGGGACAAAATTATTTGTTTTTCTTCTTTCCTCAATTTCCAACAGTAGCAATATTACAGATGTTAAAAAATAAATAAAATCAATGTGAGCAATAGAAAAACTCAATCCAAAGTTTGTTATAAACATGTCACTGACACTTTAAAAATCCCCAAGCATGAAACTCTGGCCACACTGAAGTCAGTGGCAAAATTCTAAGGAAAGTCTATGGGTATGTCTGCACTTCAATTAAACACCCATGACTCGGGCATGCGGGGTTTGGGCTAAGGGGCTGTTCAATTGCAGGCTGTAGGACCCTGCAAGGTGAGGGGGTCCCAGAGCTCGGGCTGCAGCCTGACCGGAACATCTACACCACAATTAAACAGCTCCTTAGCCCAAGTCTTGCAAGCTCGAGTCAGCTGGCACAGGCCAGTTGCAGGTTTTTAATTGCAGAGTAGACATATCCAATGAGACCAGGATTTCACCCCAGGTCTCCTTACACCATGTTATGTTAGAAACATCAATCAATAGGTTTTTGTTTGCTTCTCTCTTCTCTGGCACAAAACTTTTTAAAGTTTAAAATCAAACATTATATATGAAACATCAAAACAGTTCCAGACATGAAGGGAAGCTTGTCATGCTTCTTCTCCTACGCAGCCATGGAACTGTAATATTCTGTGAGCAAAGACCGACAGCGAAGGTTCTCACAGTATTATGATCATCAAATATCCCTGCCATCAGAAAACAAGGAAGAGTTCTGTAATTTGCACTGGTGCTTGAACCAAATGGAAGCCTTGGACTCAGCTGTGACTCTTGAGTTCTCCCCAGATTTGATGACAGTCATATGCCAGTTTGTTAGACTGGAGAGCTCAAAGTGATCCTGAGAGGAGCTCTTATTATTCTCCGTAAATTGTCTGGAGCTCATGGCAGAAGCCTCCGCTGTAAAAATATCAGCCAGAAACATGCTAAATAGTTGCATCCTGTTAACAAGATGCAATCACACACATTGGCATTGGGGGAGGTGGCCAGTCAATGACTAAAGTGCAAAAAGCATCTTGCCATGCAGCTTCGGAACAGGATTTCAGACTGTTCTTGCAAGTGGAGTGGATGACCTCTGTCCATGAGATGTGTTTACTTCTCCTTACATTTCCTATGGATACCTTTAGGAGATAGCAAAAGAAAATCAGATGGAATGTTTTGGTTATCTCTGTCTTTTATATATCATAGGTGTTGGGGCCAGCTTCTTCTAGCCAAACACAAACACAGCAACTATTGGAGCTTTTTCCCAGGGGGCATAATCTAAACTTATTTACCTTACCACCAAATCTCTTCTTTGTATAAACTACTCAAGGCAAAGTGTTGCCTCCTGACCCCCTTACCAGCGTGCTGTATTAATTGTAACAGATTAGTGTCTTTGTACAGTGCCGAGCAGGTGTGGGGCCCTTGGCTGGGGCCACTAACATAATACAAATAAATAATAATAATGTTATCAAGGGCTTTTTAGACTAAATCTCTCCCACATAAGATTTCCTGTAAAACAACAGTCACAAGGTTATAGAAATAAGAATAAAGCTTTTGAAATCTCTAACACTTAGAACTACAAAGTAAAAATAATAGTAGGTTATAAAAATAAACAGTAGTATGAACTATATGAATGTATTATATATGGAAAGTGTGTGTATATATATATAAAGGGCCCCACACATGCTCGGCACTATACAAACATGCTATTTCAATAGAAACATTAAATAGGGTGTGTGTGTGTGTACAGAGAGAGAGAGAGAGAGCTCTATTGTGCTAGGCCCTGTACAAATACCTATGAAGACATGATCCCTGCTCCAAAGATATTACAATTTAAGACAAGCCATATGAAAATCTATCCAAGACAGCTATTAAAATCACTTTTATAGTAAACCTACACTTGCTCTGTATTTAAAACTTTGCTGCATATGTAGTCTCAGATCAGACTAGAGTCATTCTCCAGCATGTCCGTACAGATAAAGTGGACACCCACCCATCTTCCTTCTTTTTCTTTGTTGTATCAAGGAGGAGTTATGCAACCTGAAACTATAATCCCTTTTTCCTCCAGGCTTACAGAACAGCTCAAGTTCTTCCCACACAGGTTCCCTTCACCATCTCCGTGAGCTAGAGCACACCTGCTTGACTCAGTGCCAAATGAACTCACGTCAGTTACCCAAGTCAGCAAAAAATGGCTCAAGAACTAGGATTTCTAGTTTACCAAGTGATGCTATGATGTCACCCTGTATATGGCTAGAACTTCAAAATGCATCACAGTGATTAATGTAGAGGTGTACAGTTCTAGCCTATAGGTTTACCTAGTTTGTTTGGAGGGGAGTGTACTTTTGGGGTTTGGGAAGAGTTAGCAACTATACATCTGGAAACGAAGTAAAATGTGGATAACAAATGTAATTTTTGCATTTCTTGTCTACATCTCTTGTACAAGATCTTGACTTTCCTTTGCGCAAACTCATGGGGGAAAAGATCCCCGTAGTCTATTCCTTTGCAAGTTATGGCAAAGCCATTAACACTCTTACAGTATGTTTTGCTTATGTGAGGCAGCTAAAAAAGGAGCAAAGAGGATATGCAGTGGGAAATATTATCAGCCAGCACTCTCGGGCATTTGAGTATCCTCCATAACATGCATAACGGAATCAATTTAAATCTAGTGAAAGGGACATTGTCTGATAAAGTAATTCCTCTTTGAACACAAGATGGCAGCCTTAAATAAATGCAACCCTGCACAGCTTTTAATCTTACACATCATTAAATTCCTAATTTACACATTATGTTTTCGTGGGCCAACCCATAACTCATTAGTGTTGAACTCATGAGTTGTAAAGATCAACACACTAGACAAGTGCTAGTCTTTACCTGCTTTTCTTTTGGCAGCAGTTCTCAAAGTGATAGTAAAAGGAAAGTTTCTTTTTTAATTTACCAGAGAACCAACTTTCAGATTCAACATTAAAAAAAGATTTTATCCTGTGTACTTTGTGCACCCCTTTAAAAAGATGAAAAACTTTCTAGGTGCTGTTATCTACCCACATATTTTACAATCCGAGAGAAGGATATGCAATAGCTCTTATTTGTGTGTGACACTGAAGTTTCTGGGCAGACATCTTTCTGTGGGAGGATTTCAAACGAGCCATGAAGAGAGAAGCTAAATGGGCTACAAAAACTGGAATTTTTGGACCGGCTGTCCTCACTTCCCCTTAATACTCCACACGTAAAACTGTGTTTTGTTCCTTCATGTTTCTTCCCTTCTTGCAAAGTGTGTGTTGAAATCAAATGCCTGCAAAATGTCAAGCATAGTATGAACTGCTGCAAGACGTGTAGGGATCTAGCAGCAGTACTTTAAAATTACACACTAACCATGTTGTTCGTGGATCCTCACAATAGAGCTGTGGACAGTGATGGAAGATGATTGTGTGATCAAGTGTACAGTGTGACATGTTACTGCAGCATATATAATAATGTATTGTTTTAGAGCATGGAACAAAGACCATGATATGAATTCAGGTCCTTTTGCTAAAACACAGGGCTGAGAGTCCAGAATAATGGTCTCTATTCCCAGCTCTGCCATACGTTTCCAATGACTTTGAACTACTTATGCAACTGCTGCATGCCTCAGTTTACCCACCCCAAAAATGGCCATACTACTACTTTCCTAATACTTGAAGGATTTATGTAGTGGTTCCATGCTATATCCCTGAAAACTCACCCTGGAATTAGAAAGTCAAGCTGAATTCTTTCCTTCCAATGCATCATCATCATCACTAAATAATCTCCAGGCCAAATGTACACCTTTCATGACATCTGTGCAACCCCATTGTCTTTAGCAGAGTTACACAGATGTCACTAATAACATCATTTAAAAACAATGGGATTGCATAAACATAAGGAGAGGAATGATAGTCTTGTGCTTAAAACACTGCTATAGGCCCCTGAAAAAATTGAGTTTAATTCCCAGCTCTGGCCAATAGTTTGGACAAATCAGTTAGGGCCAGAGCCACAAAGATACAAAGGTGTCTAAATGCAACATTTAGCCCTTTGTGGATGTAGCCCTAAATTGGATTTAGGCACCACTGACATTCTCACAACCACCACTCTATTGCCACCTAACCCTCTAGGTGACTAAATTTCTGCCAGAGGCGATGTCCAAACCCACCTAAATCCTGATCCTGCCACACAGGTAACAAGCTGCTCTGCACCCTCACTCACACCTAATCTCCCACAGCATTCTCAAAATAGGCGTTCTCCCATGGAGCATTGCACTGCTTAATTCCCTTTGCAGACCTAGCCCTTCATCTTTCCAAGCCTCAGGGTATGTCTATATGCCGGGTTCATTGCTGTGTGGACTTCTGGACTTGGGCTAGAGCCCAAGCTCTGGGATCCTCCCACCTCGCAGGGTCCTAGAGCCTGGGTTCCAGCCCAGAACGGAAGTCTACACAACAATAAAACAGACCCACAGCCTTAGCCCCACGAGCCCAAGTCGGCTAGCATGGGCTAGCTGTGGGTGTCTAGTTGCTGTGTAGTTATACCCTCAGATCCCCATCTGCAAAAGGGGTCTAATACTTTTGCATTTTGTAAACGGGGCAGCTGTGAGAATTAATGTAAGAAGCACAGACACTAAGGTGATGAGGGCGGTATAAGTAGATGAACAGAAATAGAGCCGTTATTACTGGAGGAGATGGGAAGCACCTAGCTTCCAGAGCTGGCAATCGCAGTATTGCTAAGTATTGTGATATTTGGTGTTTTCCCTAAAGCCTCAGCATTCATGAAAAAAATGGTCTGGTCCCCATGATTGCAAAAAGCTTGAAAATTTGACAAGGGCAGCGCAACAGCTCAGGACTCAAAGGGCACATTGAAGGAACCCCACAATTCATTACTTTTTTTAAAAAAATCTCATGATTTTTCATCAAGCTTATGATTGGGGAGGGGCCTGATTCATGATTGTTGAACATCTGAGACTGGTGCTACTGCAATGAAGGAAAAATAGCCCCCCTGTGAGCTGGGTCAGTAAAGCACCAGGGCGGGGGGGAGGAGGGTGCCCTGATGCCTGGCAGAGCAACTGTACTGGTAGAGATGGCGCCCTGGCAGGGACCAATGTTATTAACTTTATCCCTGCAGAGCTCAGCCTGCGCCTGCTGCCCAGGCACCAGGGAGATGGGCTCAGGATGTGCACAGAGCCAGGGAGGTAAGGAGCTGCAGAGGGCAGGGCATGCACAGAGCAGGGGGTGGGGGCTAAGGGGGTGCAGAGGCAGAGCGTGCACAGAGCAGGGAGAATGGGGTGAGGAGCTGCAAGGGGCAGGGCGTGCATGGAGTCAGGGGCTGAGGGGCTGCAGCAGGCACAGCCCCACGGGACAGGGATTGGAGAATGCACCTGCCACAACAGCCCCTTCTTCCCCCACGCAGGGTCCGTGCCCCCCCTTCTCCTGGGGGAGGGAGGAAGGAATTAACCCTTTAGGCGCTGCAGCGGGCTGAGCGAGCGCGAGGCAGCAGCCGGACGGGAAGCGCGTGCCGCCGGCCCGCGGGGGGGCTGGCTCTGGGGCAGCGGAGGAGTTGGCGGCGGGCGCTCCCGGGGGTGGGAGCCGACACCGTCACGCGCCCAGCCCGGCTGCAGCGGGAGGAGGAGGGTGCTGCCGCCAGCACCCCGAGCCCTCGCGTTCACCGCGCGCAGCCGGCTCCGGGCCCCCATATCTGAGCCTTTCCCAGACATACCGTGTACCCCCCACAACACATCCCCACAGACACCTCCCATAAACACCCCCAAACCATCCCCTCACAGACACCCCCAGAGACACAGCCACTTCCCCCCCACAAACACCCCTTGTACACCTGACAGACACCCCCCACAACACCCCTGTGCCCCACAAACACCCCATGCCCCCCCAGAGCCGTACCTCCCCACAGACACACACCTTGCACCCCATGGACACTCTGTAGCTGCTGAATACTCTCCAAATGCCCCCCTGTTCTGTGCACACCCTGCCCTCTGCCGCTCCTTACCCCTCTGGCTCTGCACACCCTGCACCCATCTCCCTGGTGCCTGGGCAGCAGGCACAGCCTGAGCCCTGTGCAGGGATAAAGTTAATAACGTTGGTCCCTGCCAGGGCGCCATCTCCACACACACACACACACACACACACACACAATCAAAACAAAACTCTGCAAGAGTAAAAAAGCAGGCAGAAGTCCAGCAGCAGAGTGGGGACTATCCAGTTTATTGCACTGAATGCAGCATGTATGATTACCTCTGTTGTGGGCAGGTGACATGTGTGCATTTGATGCAAGCAACTCATGACCCTCAGTGATGCAGTACGGGCTCCTGAGACCAGAGTGTCTGAATTGGAGGAGCTAGAGGAGACAGAGAGGTACTTAGCGGAGACTTTCCGGGACATACCGTGTTTCCCCGAAAATAAGACAGTGTCTTATATTAATTTTTGCTCCCAAAGATGCGCTAGGTCTTATTTTCAGGGGAGGTCTTATTTTTCCTGGAGCTTCAGGGCCTTATATTCCGGGGTGGCCTTATTATCGGGGAGGTCTTATTTTCAGGGGATGTCTTATATTACAGCGAGAGGCAAAACTGGAAGTAGGTCTTATTTTCGGGGGATGTCTTATTTTCGGGGAAACAGGGTAGTAGAACAGTTCCACGCCCAGTCTGACAGCCTTGGTGCTGTTGAGGAGGATGAATGTCTTGGGGAAGAAAATCAAGCTGGAGTGGAGGGAAATGCTCCCATAGTTGGGACCCTCCTTCCAGATAATGTCATGGAATCCTCCTGCACTGAGGATATCCTTCCAGGGGAGGGGACCCCAGTTATTAGGAAGAGACAGGTAATAGGAATGGGGGATTTTATCGTTAGAAATATAGATATTTGGATTTGTGGCGACCAAGAGAACCACATGGTGAATTGCCTGCCAGGTGCAAAGGAGGTGGGCTTCTTGAGACATCTAGATAGACTTATGTGCAGCACTGGGGAGGAGCCTGTGGTCTGGTATATGTAGGTAACAATCACATAGGGAAAGATAGGAGAGAGGTCCTGGAGGCCAAATTTAGGCTGCTAGATAAGATATTAAAGTCCAGGACTTCCACGGTAGCAGTCCCTGAAATGCTGCCTGTTCCATGCACAGGGCCAGTTAGACAGGCGGACTATAGGTCTCAATGCATGGATAAGACAATGGTATTGGAAGGATTTAGGTTTATTAGGAACTGGAGAACTTTTTGGGAAAGGAGGAGCTACACCTGGAAGCCATGGGAGAGGCAGTTCTTGATTTAGTCTTAAATGGAGCACAGGGTCTGGTCCAAGAGGAGAATATAGCTGAACCACTCAGTAACAGTGTCCATGATGTAATTAAATGTACATCCTTGTAGGGGGGAATACTAAAGAACCCACCAGTAGCTTTTAACTTCAAAAAGGGGAACTACACAAAAATGAGGAAGCTAGTTAAATGGAAATTAAAAAGAACAGTCATAAGAGTGAAATGCTTGCAAGCTGCATGGAAACTATTTAAAAGCACCATAATAGAGGCTCAAACTAAATGTATACCCCCAAATAAAAAAAAACAGTAAGAGGACCAAAAAATGCCACCATGACTAAACAACAGAGTAAAAGAGGCAGTTAGAGGCAAAAGGGCATCCTTTAAAAAATGGAAGTCAAATCCTACTGAGGAAAATAGAAAGGAGCATGAACTCTGGCAAGTCAAGTGTAAAGGTATAATTAGGCAGTGCAAAGAAGAATTTGAAAAGCATTTAGAAAACTAAACTAACACTAAAACTAACGGCAGAAAAAATAAAAATAAAAAATTAAGGACTTCAGAATCAGGAAGCCTGCCAAACAATCAATGGTATGTAACCTATCGCTTAAATCACCCTCTGTACCAGATTACTGGAGGATAGCTAAGGTAATGCTTTTTGCTTTTTTTCCCCCCAAGGCTCCAGATGTGATTTTGGCAATTATTGGCTGGTACACCTAACTTCAGTGCCAGGCAAATTGGTTGAAACTGTACTAAAGAATAGAATTATCAGACATAGATGAACTTGATATGTTGGGGAAGAGTCAACACAGCTTTTGTAGAGGGAAATCATGCCTCACCAATCTATTAGAATTATTTGAGGGTATCAACAAGCATGTGGACAAGGGTGATCCAGTTGATAAAGTGTACTTGGACTTTCAGAAAGCCTTTGACAAGATCCCTCACCAAAGACTCTTAAGCAAAGTAAGCAGTCATACGATAAGAGGGTAAGTCCTCTCATGGATCAGTAACTGATAAAAAGATAGGAAACAAAAGGTACATCCAGACTACCCGCCGTATCGGCGGGTAGCGATCGATTTATCAGGGATCGATATATCGCGTCTCGTTAAGACGCGATATATCCATCCCTGAACGCGCTCCCCGTCGACTCCGGAACTCCACCGGAACAAGCAGCGGTAGTGGAGTCGACGGGGGAGCCGCGGCCGTCGATCCCGCGCCGTGAGGACGGGAGGTAAGTCGGAATAAGATATGTCGACTTCAGCTACGGTATTCTCGTAGCTGAAGTTGCGTATCTTACATCGACACCGCCCCACCCCCACCCCCAGTGTAGACCAGGCCAAAGGGTAGGAATGAATGGTAAGTTTTCACACTGGAGAGGTGTAAATAGTGGGGTCCCACAAGAAGCAATACTGGGACCTGTGCTGTTCAATATATTCATAACTGATCTTGGAAAAGGAGTGAGGTGGCAAAATTTGTAGATGATACAAAATTACTCAAGAAAGTTAAGTCCAAAGTTGACTGGGAATAGTTACAAAGGGATCTCACTAAACTGGGTGACTGGAGAACAAAATGGCAGATGGAATTCAATGTTGATAAGTATGAGGAAATGAACATTGGAAAACATAATTCCAACTATGCATACAAAGTGATGGGTTCTAAATTAGCTGTTACCACTTGAGAAAGATCTTGGAGTCATCGTGGATTGTTCTCTGAAAACATCTCAATGTCCAGGGCAGTCAAAAAGCTAACCATGTTAGGAACCACTAGTAAAGGGATAGATAATATGACAGAAAATATCAAATGCCACTGTACAAATCCCCACCCTGAATACTGCATGCTATTCTGGTCACCCATCTCAAAAAAGATATTGTCGAATTGAGAAAGATAGAGAGAAGGGCAACAAAAATTATTAGGGGTATGGAACAGCTTCTGTATGAGCAGAGATTAAAAAGACTGGGAGTGTTCATCTTAGAAAAGAGAGAACTAAGGGGAAATATGATAGATATCTATAAAATCATGAATGGAATGAAGAAAGTGACTAAGGAAGTGTTATTTATCCCTACACATAACACAAGAACCAGGGGTCACCCCATAAAATTAAAAGGCAGCAGGTTTAAAACTAAAATAAGGAAGTACTTCTTCACACAACACACAGTCAACCTGTGGAATTTGTTGCCGAAAGTATAACTGGGTTAAAAAGAAGAATTACGGTAGATAAATTCCTGGAGGATAGGTCCATTGATGGCCACTAGCCAAGATGGTCAGGGATGCAACCCCCATGCTCTGGGTGTCCCTAAATCTCTGACTGCCAGAAGCTGGGACTGGATGACGGAGAATGGCTCACAAGATAATTGCCCTGTTCTGTTCATTCCCTCTGGGGCATCTAGCCCTGGCCACTGTCGGAAGACAGGATACTGGGCTAGACAGACCATTGGTCAGACCCAGTATGGCCATTCTTTTGTTCTTATGTATCCCTTGAACACACCCTATACCCCCCACAGGCTCATACCCAGTACCCACTAAACACAGCCCATATCCCCACACACATACACACTCTGTAGTCCCACACACAGACACATACCTCATACCCCCTGCACAGTGACCCCATACCACTTGCACACACACCTTGTACCTCAAGCCCAAACCCTCTGCAACCTCGATACACTCATATACACCATGCATACACCTCCATAAACACCCCGCATGCACACCCTGTACCCCTGCATCCCTCAGATCCTGTACCCCTGAAACACAGACACACTATACCTTCCCATACACACATACCCTGCACACACAGATAACCACAGAAACCCCAAATTGTACTCTGCACGTGCACATCCCATCCCCCACTGCCCGGCACACAGACCCTCTGACCCCGGTACACACAGACACACCGTATCCCTGCTAGCCCAGGCCTGCCAGGGCAAGTGATGCCAGGCCTGCCAAGGTGTGAGTGAAAGACAAGACTCCACAGGTCTCTGTCTGGGAATCAGAACCAAGATAGGATCACAGAGGCAGTACAGGTATGTGAACAAAATCTAAAAGAGTCAGCTCTCTCAGCTACCTATTAGAAGTAGATACAAGTTGCGCAGGATGGGGATCCACATTGTTTGGGTTTTATTCCTTGTATCCATTTGTCCATTCTCTTTCTAGTGATGGGTTGCTACACACTGGGAGCATGATGCCATCTCTTCCATAGGCGGCGAGTTCTATGGGCCCGTGGTGCCTGGGAACCAGGAATATTCCTTGCCCGGGACCCAGCACCACCAATGTTTGAGGCCAGGTCTCTCCCTCGGCCCTGCATTCCACTCCCGGGCACTCTACCCCCCCCCCCCGCCCCACATGTCCCCTGGGTGATTTAAAATGGCCCAGGGCTCCCACCCACCACCGGCAGCGCAGCAGAGCTGAGCGGCTTCCTTCCTGGTCGCTCCACTTGGCTGCCGGCCCTTCCCTGCGGCCCCTGGGCAGGGTGGGTCTGTGTCTATCTGCGCTGCTCCCGCCCCAAGCGCCCCTGTGGCCAATAGGAAGCTGCAGGAGCAGTGCCTGGGGATAGCAGCATGCGGAGGCCCCCCGGCCCGCCCTGCCTAGGAGCCCCAGGTAAGCATTGCACCCCACCACCCCTTCCCAGAGCCTGCACCCCCACCCCTTTCCCACACACCCACTTCCATCCCAAACTCCCTCCCAGAGCCTGCACCCCTCCCTCCGCACCCCCTCCCATCCCCAAACTCCCTCCCAGAGCCTGCACCCCCACCCCCAGCCCAGAGCCTGCACCCAAACTCCGTCCCAGAGCCTGCACCCCTCACCCCCTCCTGTACCCCCACCCCCAGCCCGGAGCCTGCACCCAGCACCCAAACTCCATCCCAGAGCCTGCACCCCTCACCCCCTCCTGCACTCCCACCTCTTGCCCCAGCCCAGAGTCTGCACCCCAGACCCTCTCCCCCACCCAAACTCCCTCCCAGAGCCCAACCTCTCACCCCTTCTGCACCCAAACTCCCTCCCAGAGCCTGCACCCTGCACCCCTCCTGCACCTCAATCCCCTGCCCCAGCCCAGTGCCTGCACTCCAGACCTCCCTCCCCCACCCAAACTCCCTCGCAGAGCCTTAGGTAGGTGGGGGGTGGATTTTGGGGGGCGGAGTTTGGGGGGGCAGGCTCTGGGCGTTCTGGGCACCACCAAAATTTCTACAAACCTGCCGCCCCTGATCTCTTCTATCGCCACCCAGGGTTAGATATTTTTACCTCATCACTTTTTGATTAAAAGACTTTTGTCATTCCTGTTAATGCAATTTGGACAGTGGAGAAGAAGGTGTTTCTTCTTGGTCCCTTTGGTTTTAGTCACTACTCATCCTTGTTTCTCCCTAGTTTCCAACTCTAATTTATGGTCACTGGTTCTGTATTTGGTGAGAATGTATTGTACCTTTGCATATTTTATTGCAATGGGGTAGTCTGCTAATGTGGGATCTGTAGCAGTCTAGGTTGTTGTTTTTTATTTGGTCTTCCTAGTATTTGTTTCTTGGTTGTTTAGATGTCTAGTGTCTTGGCCATTTTTCAGTTGAGAGCGGAGTTTCTTGCTGCATTGGTCAGAAAGTTGGTGTTGTTGAGCCTAGGAAGTGATATATGAATGGATCGTGCTTTCATGTGGATTAAAGTTTTCATCCTCTGGTGCTTTGTGGTGGAGTAAGCATGCGCTGCTTTGGCTGAGAAGACACTAAACAATCAGGCTTCATCTATCCTAGAGATCTGAGCTGAGATTTTGTTCTGTGCCTCCAGGACGTACAGTACAGAATGCAGAACCCAGGGGGTTGGCGGGTTTCAGGCCGCCCTTGCACCCCTCTAATTCTGGACTGCTCCAAGGGGGCCAGTTCAGCTCCCCCTTTTCCCCACAACAACCCCCCTGACATAAATTAGATAAGTTGATTTGGCTGCCCCTGCTGCTAGCTCAGAGTTACATCCTGAGCCAGCAAAGCTGCTTTGATAAAGAGACGGATCTGTGAGGGATAGAAATAGGAGGCGGAGAAATTTCTGGAGAGGGCTTTCTAGGGGCAATTGCTATTCAGCTGACTAATCTCCCAAGGAGCTGGGGTCAGTGGGGCCTCTTCCAAGCACACATCTCCCGGACCCCCACCCCGACCCCAAAACACACACGTTGTTTGGAGAGCATCTTGCATAGGTGATAGTATGAACCAGTTCATAGATATACGGTCGGCATTTTATCTTTGAGTTGTTTAGAGGGAATCCTGGATGTAGAAATTGTTCCAAAAGGGTTGATAGGTCAGTGGCATATATGTTGGAAAGAGTATGGTTGGGGTTACATCCATGTTTTGCTCTCTTTTAGCAAGCTGCTTATTTTTAATGATGCCCTATGTTTTTCCACCAAAGCCATATTGTGGTAACTTAAGGGTCAAACTGAGTCAAAAGCTGTTTCTTTGTCTATCTATGAAGTTGGCAAATATCTTTGTTTGTTTGTTTTACGTTTGTTCCTGATCAAATGTAAGGTAAACATGTGACCAGTGGTTCATTTCTCAGGGAGAAATCCAATTTGACTAGCGGGAATACATTGTTGTTAGTCAGATAGTGCATTATTAGCATGCATGCTAGTGAGATGGTTTGGTGGTTAGCATGCCTGCCACACACTTCAGAGACCTGAGTTTGTGCCCCTGCAGTGCTGCAGACTTTGTGTGTGACCTGGGGTCAGTCTGTTAGTTCCCCATCTGTAAAACAGCAATAAATATTACTTCCCTACTTTCCCAGGGTATTGTAAGGATTAATACGTTCGATTGTGGTGCTTACATATTACAGCAATGGGATCCTAACGTAATAACTACCTAATAAAAGGACAGTCTATTTTAAGGATGCTACAGGTGTAAATGCAAACACAGATTCCTCTATAGCTATATGGACTGAGGACATTTTTGCTTTTATGTATTTAGTCCATCTGACCATTATCTCAGAGAAATGGCTGGACTGGAGTCCCATCCTGAGAACATGATAGCATGATCAGGTCATCTGAATGAAACAGGCAGATACCCCCTCCCACAAACCTCATATAAACTCTTCATACCCCCCATATTCCATGTGCACCCACATGCATGCCAGTACATCCTATATGCACCACATGCACACACCCAATATTTATCAGAAAGCACTATCATGTATGTAACCCAAATCCTCCCACACACAACACAGGCACCCTATATGCACCCCATACAATCTCCATACACACCTTTCCACATGCTCCTTTTACATCCCATACATGTGCACCCCATATAAAGAACATATGCATGTTTCATACATGCACATGTATTGCATCCCCTCTAGCTGCTAACCCACAGAGAACAGCCCCATACTGTTCTCAGCTAATGGCATTACTTCTTCAACTCAACTAGTAGAGGTCTGTGCTTTGGCGTTGAAAGTTCCCTTCTGCTGACCATTGGAGGGAAAAATTAAATATGTGTTCCCTATAAACCCCAGCACATGCATACCCTATACCTTATATACGTACATGCATACTGTACACTCCCTCTCTAGTAAATAGGGAGTTTCTCTCTCTGCCATTTGAAGAAAATCCCCCATCTAATTTATATATTTTATTTTTAAATCAAGAAGACAATGTATCCTCTTCGCTGAGGTTCGGGGACAGGAAAAGGAATACAGTGACAAGATGTGGGAGGCAAGGCTGGGAAAGATATTTCTGGGGTTGGGTATGTGGATTCTGGGGGCCATTGATGTCAGCTGGGAAGCGAGAGAGACAAAAGTTCAAAACACTTCCCTGCAGCTGGGAACACCATGGCCTGCTTCCAAGAGGGGCTTCACATCTGGGAAGAAACTGCCTGCGGGTAATTGAGTTTGCTAGAGTTGCCTCTCTAATTAATAAGTGATTTGACTTGGAGATTGGAAATAATAGTTGAACTGATGGCATAAGCACAGGGGCATTGGGGCTGCTGCTGCACTATTAAGAAAGGCCTTTCCTGCAAAATCTAATGACACTATATGGCAGTTTGAGGAATGTGAAGTTGTTTGCCCAGGAGACCAACAATGTGATAATATTGGCATATAACCTTCTAGTATTTGAGTAATTAGTTGCTTAGCTACTTTGGATAGGTCATTATTTTGCAAACTGGAAACATTTGCAAGTGGTGATATTTTCCTCCTCTATGGTGAAAGAGCTAAACCTGTTCTGGCAGCGTTCAACTCCTAGAAATATATATGCATAAATTGTTTCTAATGAGACCATCTGCCTTTTATAGCCCCTTTGGAACTAAATAGTACCCAAAGACCACTCTGTCTTTTAGATAGCTGTGGTCAGAAAGCCTGCTCATGCCAGTAAAAGTATATAGGATTTTACAGATAAGGTAGCTTTTTTTATTCCTACAATTCTAGAAGGTTTGTATGTGTCATACTACTCATGTTTATTAAAATTATTAGAAATCACTGGCCCAGATCTCTTTAGAGACAGTATCTAGTTACTACTCTGCTAAATTAGGTAGTATCTCAAAGCTAGCACACATTCTGATAGTTCAGTTATGGGAGGGGGGAGCTTTATAAGGCTTCTTTATTATCTCAATATGTCTCTTTATAAATGAAAAGCTTTGTTTTAAAGGGACACTCCATTTAAAAATCATGGCCCAAATTTTCAAAGTGGGCTCCTAAAATTAGGTGCTTAAATTTAGGCTCCAAAATAAAAGTAGCCTGATTTTCAGAGGTGCTGCCTATCTGCAGTTCCCATAGAAGTCCATGCCGTTCCTCTACAGTCAATGGGAGCTGCAGGTGCTCAATATCTCTGAAAATCAGAGGTGCCTAAATATGGCTTTAGGCACCTAACTTTAGGGAACCAAGTTTGAAAATTTTGAACAGGATTTTTTAAAAAAAGCTTTTCTTGACTTGTGTTCAGAACTGCCTACCTGTGAATACAGAAATAATTTCAAAGCTTACCACTCACACTGTTTGTCTAGTTTCTGCATTTCTCTTGGCTTGAACAATTAAAATAAACTAGTCAGTTTTACTTTTGCTCATGGTTAATTTTTAGTGAGTTTCATGTACAAGTTCTTACCCAGTAACAGAGATGTAATGTTACAAAGAAGGGTGTTTGTTTGTAAAAAGCTTCCACTGGATATTTTTGTTTTTTAAATTGTGTAAATGTTTGTATTGATCTTAGCTTTTACAAAAGGTGATTTTTACAAAACTTAAATTTTGGTCTAAATTATACTTGTACAATGTCTCTCTTTCAACATGCTTTGCAGTTTTCCTTGGAGAAGATATCCATTGTATGTTGGCTGTATCCTAGAGAGATGATCTGGTAAGTAGAAAGTAAACATGTTGCACATTTTTTCAGAAGCTCTGAGAGAAGTTAATGAAGCCTGCGAAGGACAAAACACCGTACTTTCAGTTAGACGCATAAAACAATGCATTATCCTGGTAACTTGAATAAACATGGCATCTAGTTTACTTGTATCAGAATGCAAGTATCTTTGATTGGTTGGTTAGATGTCGTACACTGTGTCTGGTATTTTTCTTAAATCTCCTTCTTTCCTCCCATTTCCCCACATTGTATTACCGTTGCTTCTGCTCCACTGGTGGTAACAAAATTGGAAGCATCAGTGGCTGGATTACTGTAATTCGCTACATCTGAAGCTGAATGGGAAGACAATAACTGGCTCCAGCTGATACAGAATGCAGCTGCCCACCTCCTCCCTGGCCTAGGCCCACTGTGAGCAGGTCAGGCCTGTGCTCAAATCCCTCCACTGGCTCCCCGTCAGCTTCTGATGCCAGTTTAAGGCCTTGGTCCCAATCTTCAAAAGCTATTCATGGCTAAAACCCCAGCTACATTAAAAATGGAATTTCAAGCAACAAACCACTGAGACAGTTGTGTTCCTCTCGGACAAGATCACAAAGCCCAGGACACAGCACGTGAGAGCTGGGGACAAAGCATTCTCTGTTGAGGGCATTTGGCTATTAAACAAACTTTCACAAGAGATTAGGCAAATCCAGAGTCTGACCATCTTTAGAAAATGCTGCAAAACCTTCCTCAGAAAATGCTGCAAAACCTTCCTCTGAAAAAGCCTTTTCACCATTGCAAGTATGACACTCGCAACATTGATAGGCCCTTTTACGCAGACACTGTCCCACCAAAAAAAATTACCCTTGAAACAAATACATCAACCGACCCACAAATAAATACATCAATAAAAACCAGGCAGAGTTTGTTTTTTTTCACCCCAAAAAGAGAGAAGTTCCAAAGACTCCATGAAGTCCACTAAGGACTTCACTATTGCTGTCCATTTTATACGTAAAGAGCTCAAATACTATGGTGATGGGTGCAATCTAAAACCCTAAAATAGATAGATTGGTAGTAGAGATAGACCAGCATCAGTTTAACCACGGTGTCATCTAACTGCTCAGATCATGTATAGATGACCCAGTTGTTAAACATTTGTGGCCTGTCTACACTAGTGCTACCACCAATGAAACTGTAATTAAAGGGACATTTTTAGAAAAATGGTAGCACAGACAAAGCCATAAAGTCCACTTCTGGATTATCTCTATTAAAAGAGAGATGCAGACACTGCTAGGTATGGAAATGCACAAAAGTGGGTTTTAGGCGGATGATTAGTAGGTCATCTTCCTTGAGTAAGTCGGATAGTTCTGTGATACTCTGTGTTGTATTAAATATTACCTGCCAGGTCATGTTAATTAACATTCCATCTGTCATAACACAGCAGGGTAGCGAACGGAGGGTGGAAAGATAAACACTTTTCATATTCACTGCCTGCTGCTAATTAGTGTAGTTTATAAAAAAAGCTGTGTGTGTGTGTGTGTGTGTGTGTGTGTGTGTGTGTGTGTGTGTGTGTGTGTGTGTGTGTGTGTTGGGGTGGAGAAAGGTAACTGAACTTCCCTGAGTGAGTCAGGTATTTCTAGCACACCCATGATTAATTCAAAACTATAGACACTGAGCCTGGTGTACTCCAGTCTTACTTATGGAAGGGTGGTAGCCATTCTGTAATTGAGGCTGAAGCTAGCTTCCCATCATAAGTCTGAATTTTCAGACCTTCCCCCACCTCAGAAAGAAATGGCTCTCCTTGAAATTTCACTTGCCATATTTCATTCCAGAGTAGAATTTTACTGGGCAGTTTGGTAAAAATCAAATAAAGGAGTTTTAAAGTTAGTGTTTAAAAAAATTACCTCACCAACTTTTTTTGGCTGATATTAACTCTAGAACAGCTTGGCCTAGATGTGCGAGGGGTGGAAGGAGAGCGAATGCTAATCAAGGTTTGTGATTCCCAGTTCACATAGACATACCTGCTATAGCTCTACTGGAGCTAGTGTGCTGAAAGTAGTGTAGCTGGCGTAGCATGGGCAGCAGGTAAATATTTGGACAGCTAGCCCAAGCCGCTACCCTGGCTACACTGCTATTTTTAGCACACTAGCTCTAGCAGAGCTTGCATGGGTACACCCATGAGAGCTGGGAATCACACCTCCCAGCGCAAATGTAGACATCCCCAAAATTATATTTGAGTGACGCTACAAGGTAGACTGAGAGTGAGTGATGAAAAATTGGCAGTGGGAAACATGCTGGATCCCTTAGCTCAGAGGTGGGCAAACTATGGCCCACGGGCCACATCTGGCCCGCGGGACCGTCCTGCCCAGCCCCTGAGCTCCTGGCCCGGGAGGCTCGCCCACAGCCCCTCCCCTGCTGTCCCCCTCTCCCCCACAGCCTCAGCTCGCCCCGCCGCCGGCGCAATGCTCTGGGTGGTGGGGCTGTGAGCTCCTGGGGCAGCGCAGCTGCAGAGCCGGGGCCTGACCCAGTGCTCTGTGCTGCGTGGTGGTGGCGACTCCAGCCGGGCGACGCAGCTATAGCGCCGCCAGCCACTGGTACTCCAGGTAGCGTGGTAAGGGGGCAGGGAGCAGGGGGGGTTGGATAGAGGGCAGGGGAGTTCGGGGTGGTGGTCAGGGGGTGGAGGTGTGGATAGGGGTCAGGGTGGTTGGGGGGGGACAGTGGGGTTGAATGGGGGCAGGGGTCCTGGGGGGGCAGTCAGGAAGGTGGGGGGGTTGGATGGGGTGTCAGGGGCAGGGGTTCTGGGGGCAGTCAGGGAGAAGGGGTGGTTGGATGGGGCAGGGGTCCTGGGGGGGCCGTCAGGAATGAGAGGAGGGGTTGGATGGGGCAGCGGGAGGGTCCGGGGGCGGTTGGGGGACAGGGAGCGGGGAGGTGGATGGGGCAGGGGTCCCAGAGGGGCCGTCAGGGAACGGGGGGTGTTGGATGGGGCAGGAGTCCCGGGGGGGGCAGATAGGAGGTGGGGGCCAGGCCACGACCTCCTCCCCTAACTAACCCTCTATACAATTTACGAAACCCGATACGGCCCTCAGGCCAAAAAGTTTGCCCACCCCTGCCTTAGCTGTTCATTTCCAGACAACAGGATTTTTGAAAGGTGCGGTATTGTTTAAAAAATGGAGCATATTGATTGTGGTTGTAATTGCTAGCTGAATTCCATCAAAACACACTTTCAGTGTATTTATTTTTTTAAAGTATTTTTTGTTTCTGAACACACTGTAAATATCAGCATGGCAGGCCTGCTGCAGGACCTTAAGGTGTTTGAAGGCCATCCATACACATGCACAATGCCACAAATATTGCTGTCCAGTTTGGAAACCATAACTGCTGGGATCAGAGAGAAACTTCCCTTGCAGCTTTTGCCATGGTTCCAGATTGACTTTGCTACAACACAAAACGGCAGTAATTTTGTTTTGCACCTTTTATTTTTAAATTAGAGAGGGGAGGAATTCACACTTTGATCAAGAAAAGAGGCTAACTCTCAAAATAAATCAACCTGTGCAAATTGTTTCATTTACATTTAGCACATTATTGGCAAAGTAACTGTTATAGACACTAATGAAATAAGGGCACCCAGAAGCTGTGGGGAAGAATTAAAAATAAAAGCTCATGAGAAAACCCCAGTAAATAGATTTGAAGGCCAGAAGGTGTTAGCCTGAGACAGTTGGAACTAGGTTTTCCTTTACAGAAGATGGGCTATCTGCACTGTTCTACCCCTCCACATCTATCATCAGTAATTGTGTAGTTAAGACAGGGGTAGGAAAACTACGGCCCGGGGGCCGCATCCAACCCTTCAGACGTTTTAATTGGGCCCTCGAGCTCCTGTTGGGAAGCAGGGTCCGGGGCTTGCCCTGCTCCAGCACTCCATCTGGGGAGTGGGGTCGGGGGCTTGCCCCGCTCTGCGCGTGCTGTGCCTCCACGTGGCTCCTGGAAGCAGCGGCATGTCCCCACTCCGGCTCCTATGCATAGGGGCAGCCAGGGGGCTCCACATGCTGCCCCCGCCCCAAGCGTCGCCCCTGCAGCTCCCATTGGGCTGGAACCATGGCCAATGGGAGCTACAGGGGTGGCACCTGTGGACGGGGCAGTGCACAGAGCCGCCTGGCTGCCCCTCTGTGTAGGAGCCAGATGGGGGACATACTGTGCTTCTGGGAGCTGCTTGAGGTAAGCACTGCCTGGAGCCTACACCCCTGACCCGCTCCTGTGCCCCAACTCCCTACCCCATCCCTGATCCCCCTCCCGCCCTCCAAACTCCTCAGTCCCAGCCCGGAGCACCCTCCTGCACCCCCAACCCCTCATCCTCAGCCCCACTCCAGAACCCACACCCCCAGCCTCAGCCCTCACCCCCCGCACTCCAACCCCCTGCCCCAGCCTGGAGCCCCCTCCCACACCCTGAACTCCTCATTTCTGGTCCTACCCCAGAGCCCCCACCCCCAGCCAGAGCCCTCACCCCCCCTGCACCCCAACCCCCAATTTTGTGAGCGTTCATGGCCCGCCATACAATTTCCATACCCAGATGTGGCCCTCAGGCCAAAAAGTTTGCCCACCCCTGAGTTAAGACAAAGGCAGACTGAGGTTACAAACAGTCAGGTGGTATTTATTAAGAGTAACAATAACAGCTAGAACTCCCTGCAAACTAAGATAACGCAATAACAGCTCGGTCGTTAACACCAATGATGTAAATGGGGGTGAACCCCAGAGCCCCAAACCCTATACACAATGAGGAACACAGGACTAAACAAGAACGACTATACCATATCTTGCAGACACTGGACAGGAGAACAGGAACAGGAACACAGACGAGAACCAGGATCTGAGGGACAGGTGGCAGGAACGGGAACACAACAGGAACTGGACCTCAGGAACTTCAGTGACAGGTAAGTAGATCTTCAGTATGTTGTCTTCTGTCTTCTATTCTTGATCTTGTCGTCCTGCATGCTGAATGCGAACGCTATCTCACGTGATGATGGAACAGGTGAGTGGAGGTAAGTGAAGGGAACCTTGGTAGATGTTACTGGTTCACCTCAGTCCTAATCCCTCAGGGCTCTAGCCAATAGCAGGACTGGTACACTGTGGGGGGGCTTCTATGCCTCCCTGGGATGACCTACTTCCACAGCATCCAGAGACACAGAGCGCCCCTCAGAGGGTGACACTCCCTTATATGCATTCTCTGTTGCTAGGCTGATTCTACTGCCATGAGAAACTATCTTTCCCGCCTTTTCCTTGTTTTGGCGCCAAACTCGAAAACAGCGCCAAAAGTTGAAGGAAAAGGGATGCCAAGATGGAGGACAGGTTGTCCTTTTACCAATCCAAAATGGCGACTATGTGTACTTAATAAATTGAACCTTTCCTACCCAACAAAGGGTCCACTGTAATCATCTAGTCTGAGCTCCAGCCTAACAGCCTAACATAGGCCATAGGACTTCCCTGAAATAATTGCTGTTTGCACATAGCTTGGAATATGGGGCTGGCCCATGCAGTGTTGTCATAAATGTACAGCATATGAGAAGTGAAAAATGTGACCGGGGGAGACGTGATGATGGTGCGGCTTTATCATTCATTCATTCTAACTGGGATTTGTGCATGTTAAGAGGGGCTTTACCTTTTAAAGACAGTTAAAGCAGATGAACATAAGATAATAAACACGGGGTGAAATCCTAGCCCCATTGAAGTTAGTGGCAACATTCCCACTGAGTTCAGTAGGGCCAGGATTTCACTCAAGGGAACATTATCAATGGACAAGAGACACTTGCCATCAGAGACAGTGTTTAGCACCCTTTTCAAAAAGAAGGAAGAAATGTGAGAGCTCCCTCAAGACAAACCATTTCATTCACTTCAGTAGGTTTAGGCACTGAACAGTGGAATCCAAATTTTGGGGGTAATTGCTATCTCTTGGTATTTCAGAGGCATACACAGCAAGTATTAATTTTGACTTCCTACCATCTCTACTGCCTACCAGAAAATATTTACTGAAGTGTCTGTAACATCGTATATTTTGGGAAGTGAATAATATAAAATTTTTTTAGAAAATATTTCTCTCTTATATGGTGCTACAGACAGGTTGGCAGTCTTACACTGAAGGAAGTCTAATGAATACTTCTGAGTAACAGGATGGCTGTGGCTGTATACTTCTGGCAGGTAATATGATGCAAGATTACAATTCTATACTTCAGCAAGCACTGGACGCTCATTGTCTTAGTGAGTCCCATACGGTGTCATCTGAATACCAGAAGGTGAATTCCTGAAATTAAACAGACATCATGGAATGTTAAAATTGTCTTCATCTAACACCTTTTGTATTAAGTCCTGTTTTCCAGGCAGTAGATAAACCAAAATGGCCTATATACTTAAATAGTCATCAAGTTGTGGACAGATAAAGCAAAGCAATCGCAATCTGGCTAGCAGCATTAATGGGTGAACGTCCTTAGAATCAGCTTTTTTAAACCTTTCACTAATAATTTTTACTTATATTCAACCACATACATGATGTAAGAGCATTGTGTATCGTGTGCTTCATTTCCCCTCCTTCACCCAAACCTCTTCTGCGTATGTGCAATACATATGTGTCATCTTTTCCAATAAGAAAATTATGTTGCTCTCTAGCATCCCTGGTCAGTTCAAAGTTGGAGAGTGTGTGTCGTAACCCCTCACCTGCCAATGCTGGCAACATTTGCAGATTTATTTTTAAATTTTAAAAACAGCCAAACCCCCATTAAATCATAGCATCAAAATATTGCATAAAACACACCCTTTATAAAATAAAGTAGCTTACAGTCTTTCCTCCATACATTTCCTTTTCCCTTTCTCTTCCTATTCTTCACTTTTATCTCCATCATATCTTCAGTGTTTTCAGTGTCTCTCCTACAAATTCTTCAAGAATTTTTCATCCTCTTTAAGATGTTTGTCTTTGTTCAAAGACTCTTTTCTTTTTTGATTTGTCCCTTCTCCCCTAACTATTTTTACCTTTGGTGTTTTCTCTGTTTTGCCCTTTCCCCTCTGATGGAGTTTCTCCTTCCCTAGACTAGTGTTCCCTCCAGAGTCCCATGAGCACCCTGGGCCTCTTGTGATGGAGGTCAGAGTGTGATCACCTTCTATAAGCAGATAGTGAGTATTTTGGAGAGTGAATGGCTGACAGTGGATTAGAGGGTGTCATCCTCCAAATGCTGATCAGTGCAGCCCTCAGTATGGGAAGTACTTACCCTGACGTCTCATAATTTGTGACTGCCTTACAGCTTCCGTGTTTGGGAGGAGATGTGTCCTTAGCTTTTTCTCTTGCTCCAACTGCACTGTCCCTCTGAAGCTAGCAGTCTACCAAAATTGACTGGGCACCAAGCTTGAACTGACACGTTATTGTCTGCTGCTTGTCCAGAGGCAGGTCACTGGCTTCTCCCTGGTTCTAAGGTGAAACTTTATTCTTCTTCGTGTTCCTTTTACCATTGTAGATATAGAGAATTCACAGTTGCTTTCCCCATTGTGTTAATAAAAGAGCACCAAATCTGTTCATTTAATAATTCACCATTATCTGAACAGATTCCAGTTGGCTCTTTAGACTCTTAGTTTCCCCTGGGACTTTGTGGATAGCAAAGAATCTATAAAACACATTATTTAAAACATACATGCTCACACCCGCTATCAGCCTTGGTAACTGTCCCATAACTGCTCTTTTGCTTGTTTTGCTCAGACGGCCTGTCAGCACCCCTGCTTCTGAAGCAGTGTAGCTGGTGCAACTACCCCTTTAAGAGCTGCAGCCTCTTACAGCTGCCTCCTCTTTGGGGCTATACTCTCCCTCCTCCAGGCCCTAGATTCTCTCTCTGCAGGATGTCAGCTGTCCTCCTTGTCTCCTCTCTTCGGTGGGATGGCCTCCTTTGCTCTTACTGTGATAAGAGGTTTTGGTTTTTCTCTCTAATATACCCCCTAAGAGGCTGTTACTGCTCTCTGCATTTTTCTGATTTATACCTGCATTTATTTTATTTCTCTTAAGGTCACACTGCCTTTCTTTCTTCACCCAACGCAGTCCAAAAGAGCTCAGCTATAATACAGTTACAACTAATAATATTCTGCTGGCTAAATGAAGCAGTGTTCAGTCTACCCCTTACATCACAGGAACTAACTGGTATTTAGCATAAGCAAAAAAATGCTAGTCTAAGATTTACTTGTGACTTTATTTGTTTAAGTGGCTTCCTTAATTCATTATTTCCAGGGAATTGTCAAACTAAGGAAGTGCATGCCCTGTCTGACACTAATTCTGACTCCATTAGCAAACACTTTTCACGTGTTACATTGACAGGTAAATCCTAGAATGGAGTTTGTTATACTAAATGTGTTCTAGCTGACCCTTGAGCCCTGTGGTTGTACTGTGATTGGTTCTGTTTCAGACTAGAGGGAGAAACGATGGACCATCAGGTTTGTAATGCCTCACTTCCCCAGTCTGAACAGTGGCAGCACTTTTTGCTCCAAAACAGAGTGCAGCCGCAGCAGATTCACATGGCCGTGATGTAGTTATGATGGAACATAGAACAGACTTCCATCTTGGCAAAGGTCAGTATGGGAGGATTTAGATTTCGTAAATCTGTCAAAATTGCATCTTCCAGCCTCGGTCATGCTTGGCCTTGTGCTCTACTTCCTTGGACCTCTTCTGCACATGGGGCATGACCCCACCACTGTAGTCATCTTGTTCAGGATCATCTAAATATCTCCTCATTTGTGACAATATGGTGAGAATACACCATAACTGTTGACAGTAAATATTGTTTAGTTTACTCTCCTCAGCTGTTTTTAATGGCCATGTTTCTGCTCTGCTCCATATAGCAGAGTTGTCATCACTACTGCACTGAACTCTCATATCTTATGAGCATTCATATCTTAGTTGTCACATAGACATCCCGCCACCCAGAGGCCTTTGAAGAGTCTGAAATATTATTGATGCAAGACCAATCTGATGTCTGACTTCTTCAGATATAGAACCTCCTGCTGTCAGCCGACTACCCAGATAAATAAAACTATTCATCCACTCGGTGTCATTGCCAGCTACATGCAGTGTTGGCAGGTCATTCATTTCCATTTTGTAGGGGGCATGCATAGCTTTGGTTTGATCACAATTGATCTTAAGTCCCATAGATTCTGCAGTTTTCGCAGCTCTTCCAGCTGTAGTTGGTCTCTTCAAGTAAGGCAATACCATACACATACTCAAGATCCTCTAAATTATAAATGTCACACCTCCTACTTTGGCCTCAATCAGATTTGTCATCAAATAGTCTATTAGAACATTAAATAATGTAAGTGAAAGAATGCATCCCAGGCATACTCATGATTCTACTGAGAACCCGTCTGTAATACATCCCTTGACCCATACCCAGCTAAGTGTACTGTGAGAGAGTTCCTCTCCACTACTCACATTAAGTCCTCTGGCACACCAGACTGCCATAGCAATTTCCAAAGTCCTGGTCAATGCACTGTATCAAAAGTGGCTGCAAAGTGTATAAAAGCTTCCTTTTGTCGCTCTAGTCATTTCTCAGTAACGTTCTGCAGAGCATACATAGCATGGACTGTAGATCAACATGTGTGGAAACCACACTGGTTATCTCTCAGTTTTGGGTTGAGACAGTATTTCAGTCAGTTCAGTAGTATGAGCATAAACACCTTCCCTGGGACTGACAGCAGCACTATTCATCTATAATTTGAGCAAGTTTATCACTCTACATTTTTTTAAAAAGGGATGATGCAGTCCCTTATCCAATCTTCTGGAATGTGACCTGTTTCCCATACTTTTAAGACAGCTCTATGAAGCCAGTGAACTAAATTCAGGCCTCCACTCTTTAGCAATTCTGATGACATTTTGTCACTACCAGGCACTTTATCATTTTGTAACTGTTTGACTGCAAGCATCACTTCCTCTGATGTCATTGGTCTATTTTCCGCTGGATTCATTTTTGGATTAAGTGGTAAATTTACATCTTGGTGGGGATCTATTCATTAATTCACAAAAATGTTCATCCAATACTTAAGTTGTGCATCAACAGCCTGGCAGTATTCTTCATTTTTGTCCTTAACTGGCAGAAACCGGGAGAATGGATGCCAAGTTAGCACCTTCAGAGTCTCAAATACACATTTCTGGTCATGTCTTTCAGAGACTTCTTCCACCATACTATTTCACCATTGATTATGATCATTCCGACAGATCCTCTTGGCTGCTTGTTCAAGACATTTATTTTCTTCTACTGACTCAACTCTGAGCTTGTTGTGCATCTATTCTGCACCTCTCCTGCAGTTAGATGGTATCATCTGTAATCCAACGTTGCTTTTTCAGACTTCTTAGTCCCAGCTGTCCTCCAGCAATCTCTGTGATAGAATCCTGAAATAAAGTTCACTCTTCCTCTGGCATGGACAGCTAGTCATCTACTTTAGAATATTTGTTGGAACTCTCTACTGCATAACTATTAGCAATCATTTAATCATGAAGCATATCAACACTGAAGTGTTTCTATGCAACTGATACCCATCTCTGGAACTTTATTAAACAGAACATCATTGTTGCTATTAGGAGTCGATCAGATTCCAGAGCAAGGTCAGTACTATTTGTAACTTTAGCGCCCTCGTGGCCAAGATGGAGTCTGCTCTGCAGGCAGCTCTGGCCAAGAGAAGGCGCGCGCAGGAATGCAGCAGGAGAAATCCCTTCCACCCCAGGGGCACCTGTTCCACACCCCCCAGAGTGAACACACACACCCACAGGAAAAGTACAGTGGATATAACAAGGGAAATATTTATTTACAGAGGGATGAGAGGAGAAAAACAACAAGGGGAAATATAGGGGGAGCAGTAAGACAGGCCCAGTGGTAGCACAGTCTGGAAGGGCAGACACCGAGCAATGTGTCTGCACACAGAGTTCAGGAGTCCTGAGCAAAGTTCCAGTCCAGTGGTGAGTCTTGGGTGCTCCTGGTCGTCTTCGGCGCCAGTGAACTTTCCCCCAACAAACCCCTCCGGTGCCCTCTTCTGCCGCTCTCTGCAAAGCCACACAGAGCGACCACCTCCCCACTTAACTAGCTACAGCCTCCCTCCTTGTTCCCAATGCAGAGTCAGAAGCCCCAGTACTCACAGCCCCATGCAGCTCTGGGCAGCCGTGATACTGGGTCCTCCCTCTCCCTCTCCTTGGAGCTCCAGCGCTGCCCCCTGGGAGGGGGAGAGTAAGAAAAAAGGAGGGAAACTCCAGGGGGCAGCGCTGGAGCTCCAAGGCTTTGGACTGGAACTTTGCTCAGAACTCCTGAACTCTGTGTGCAGACACATTGCATCGTGTGGCACATATGTGCTAATAACTACCTCACGTCCTATTTTCAACCTGAAAATGGCAGCTATTACGCGTGGAGAATAAGCCTGACAAGCCAGTTGTGCAGGTTGCACCCTCAGGGACAAAACCAGAGCAACTGCAATGTGTCCATCAGCTGTATCACAGGCATGCAGCAATCAAAAGTTCTGACCACTATGAGTCGGAGTTGTGCTCTCAATGTTCAAATTCCAGTCTGCACACCACATATATCAACATTCAGTCATTGTTCCACCGCTCTTAATGATTGAACATTCCACAATCCCATCTTCAGATACTGACGTTGCTGAAGACGTAAACATATGCTCTTTATATCAGGTGTTTTCCCTCCTCCCCCACCATCATCATATAGTCCAACTCTTCTACATATCACAGAATAGATGAATCTTGGAGCTTAGTTCTGCTGTGAGTAGCAGATGAAACTGCCAAAGCAGATGAAGCAGGTGAAACCACTGAAGTTTTATGTCCATTTTTTCCAACGTTGTCTGGGCTTGGAACCGGCACTAGGAATACGGAACTCAGTGGTTTGGTTCCAGACCAGAGTAGAGCTACTGGAAAACAGCCATTATGTCTGTGCAGGCCACTCACCATTTGTTAACTCTCACGTGGATTTTGTGCAGGAGTAATACAGCAGTGAGCCACAGACCCACTGAGATTCTTCTAAAACCAAGCTCCATTAGAAACAAATCCACTTTTATGCCTAAAAGTTAAATATTTTGAAATGTGTACAAAAGCTTTTGTGGCCTGCAGCCGATATGTGAAATGGCCCTGGATTTTACTGTGCATATCTTCATATCTTCATATTAAAGGATACATTCAAAATAATGAAAAATAGACTTGACTTTATACAAGTTCTATAACAAAATAAATTGAGGGGAATGTGTTAACTTTTGTTTTATTTAACTTTGCCAACTTTCAAGTCAAATCTCAAGCACCCAGAAGGTTTTTAGAAAATGTTTAATCTAGCTCAGACAATTTCCTGTACTCCCTTACTGGACCACCCCATTTTCTGAAATGCTGCCAAATCGTCTTACTTACTCGATGGCTCCGGCTTGCTATTCTTTCACAATTTCTTGTGTCCTCTAACCTCCACCCCTAAACTGTTGTGTGCTCCTTAATATAGTCCAGAAAGAGGAACCTCCTAGAATTCTCTGTAAAAGCCTGATTAAACAAACCACTAGCAATAGCCACCAGTTGTCACACAAGCTGTATCTGCTAAAGAATTGCACCAGCATAATAGCATGACAGTCTGATTAAACTCGTGCAAGTGTGTCAGGTTAGTGTGTCTGCACTAACCATCCGGTATCAGGTAAACACAATGCAGCATGGCTACTCAAAGCTCTCCCTGCCAACACTGTGGGCCTGTGAATTCTTGCATCTAGCCCATAATGCTTGGCAAAGCTCCCTTGAGCATGTGCATAGAGTCTGGTTCAGTAGTCCCTATTTGCACCTGTTCACATTCGTGGTTTGTTCCAATGGATGCTTTGAATGGTTCTGTCCTGTACCAGGAGCCACACATGTGCTGTGAGGGACAGAGGCTACACCCGTCTACCTCACGCTTTTAGTGCAGATACTCTGAAGAACCACTTGTCTGGCCCCTGAGCCACTGCAGGCCTGGGATACATAATGAGGAGTACCACTCCTTTCGGGTGGCAGGGGTCAAGGAGGGAAGGGGCCTGGTTTCATTCATTTTGCTCTTTTAGTCAGTAATTCTTATCATTGTGTTTGATTTGCTGTTGTTTGTTTTGCAGCTAAATTAAAAGCTTCCTTCTCCACCTCCCCCCATTCTTGCTATTAGCCCAGGTAGATCCACTTAATTCCCCAGGTGTGCTACCACCCATTTGTCATCCCAAGTCCCCTCTGCATTACATGTGGACTGGAAGAAAGGGGCAGAGTTCTGGAAGGCGGCACTCCCTCCAAACGTGGGCCTGGCTCACTCCACTTTTTGGAGCTTAGAAGGAATCACCGGAAGGGCAGTTGCAAACCAAACCAAAAACACACCATTACAATGCAAAGAATTACTGAAGAGAGGAATTAAAAGAATGAAATCAAGCCCCTTACCTCTGCAATCCCTCCCACCCACACCTGGTAGCCTCCCTTCATCATAGCAGGCCTCCAGGCTCAGAGCCAGTCCAGCAGGGAGGCCAGTGACCCTCTACCAAGGCATCTGCAGAGGATGTAACTCCTGCCCTGCATGGCACATTCACAGCTCCTCATGCAGAACAGAAATAAGCACTGAACCAGTGCAATTAGCACCAGTTCATTCACCCCAGTGCAGGCAGGAAATGGTGCATTTCTATAGTGAGACGCAGCCAGAGGAGGACAATGGCAAGGTGGAGTCCTAATGGTGAGCTGCCCTGCAGGGGCAAGGAGGCCTCTGGCAACAGTGTGGATTTGCAGGCCTCATATTCAAATACTCAAAATCCAGAGATTTCCCGTTGGAGCTGAGGGCGCATGCACTATTAGATGACCACACTCCCGCCTCTTCCATTCATCTGCAAATCTCTCCCCTGAAAGGGCTGGTAGGTTGGATTTCCAAAGCCTTGTGGGTTTTTAAAAATGTTTATTTTTTCATTCTGCACAAAATTTGCATGAAAGGGGATTAGCAGGTCTATACTTTATAAATAGGCTGCTTGGCAGAATTCAAGTTTATGTTTTCATAATTTTGACAGATAATATTGCTGTTTATTTGTAAGCATTTTTTAAATTTTTATCAATTTAAATTTTCACGTTGCACAAACTTATGCATTTTTTATTTTTTTATTGATTTACATTTTCATAATTGTGAGAAATTATGAAGGAGGTCAGACAATAATTATTTAATGACAGTAGCTGTTGAGATTTAAAAAGTTAAAGCTTGATAACCATTAAAACACAAATGGTCAACATCCCATGTCAGAAGATACAAAGTAAACGTCCTTACTTCAAACTCTAATAAGGAGCATTTTTCTTATTTTTGCCCATTTCTAAATGTTGATCATTATCGACTGAAATATTTTTTCACTGGTTTGTATGTGTGTGTGGTGAAATAGATGTTTATTAATATTTACCAGTAAAAATTTAATCCTTCCAAGCCTATTTATAATGCATGTTTGGATGAAGGATATGGTATAAGATATTACTGTATTATTACTAATCAAGCTATGAGATATCTTTAAAAGAAATTAGCATATTTAATAAATAAGGAACCCACCTTCCTCCTTTAATGGATTAAGGTGCACTATTCTCGAGTTTTCCACATTGATACTACAGAATCATATTCTAAGTTATTTAATACCCATCCCTAGTTTGTAAATAAATCTGATTTTAATTACATTGATTTTTGATTTAGGTATTTGTAGTTGATCAGTCAATAGTGTTGCAAAACTGAGGGCACGGTAAATAAGAAACTTTATCCATTGTATGTGTTCCTAATGCTCCCATCCCTAGGAGGCACATGTGAACATTCTTTTTTTAGCTCCATAGGATCCAGAAAAGCCTAACCCCCATCTCCAGTTCCCACTTTTGACTTCAGAAAACACTCTGAAATGTATGTTAGTGAAGAGCTAATTTGGACCTGTTTACAATAGCATTATTATGAACTTTTATTTTCACAGGTCTTGTGTATCATGCCAGCCCAAAGAGATATGTGTAAAATGCACTGTTCAAATGAATACCTGGAATCTGTAGCTGTTGCCTTGAAGTTACCCGGGATACATCATTAAACCTGTAGCACTGGGGCTGGGGTTTGTGGACTCTGACTGCTATGGTTAGTAACTTTGAGAGTCTACATTTTAAGGTTAGTACCAGGAAATCAACTCTCCTGGTGTCATGGGGTTAAACAAATACTTGATAAGTAAATTTATTTGACAGGTTTATTTCTTTTACAGAGAGGCCTGGCACTGGAGGAGTCTATTTTAAAAGTATCTCTTCCATGTTCTCTCACAGACACTGACTGAGATGCTGAATCACTTTTGGGGTTTGAGTGAACGGTGACAAAAAAGGTGAAGAATTAAGGTAAGTAATAAACTAGCCCTTTTTTGTGATTCAATAATAACTATTGGACAGGGACTATCTTTTGCACTATGGCAGCAGTGCCTAAAACACTTTGGGTGTTTCTGAAGAGTCAGTAATAATATTGTAAATGTTGTGCTGCAAAACGCAATAACCTTGTTAAAAAGCAATTTGCCCCCTCAAAACTCCACTGAATGTATATATATGTACACCTGAGAAGGGCAGATTAGTGTATTTTAGCCCTGAACACTCATCTCAGAAGTAAGCCCATCCTGGAACTGGGCTTTTTTCAGGGCTCAGTCTTGTTTCGTTTTCACTGAAACTCCTTCTACATTCTGGAAATAATGAAAATATGAACATTTCAACAGCCTGATGCCCAAATGGGTAGATTTTATTTACTTCAAACAGCAATTGTGTGTGTGCTATGAAATAATCTTGGTGACAGATAAACTGTTTTGTCTACATCAAGATAAGATCTGGTCTGAATCGCCAGTGTCTCCCGAATAACACACCCTTTCCTCTTCTGTGCTTTCCAGCACCAACAATCACTGCTTGCCTCGAAGAAGATAACAATGTGCCTTTATAATGCATTGTATTGACATCTATTTATTGACTTTGCTAATCAAACTTACTTTTAAGGCTTTGAAAGCAATGATAATCAAAGGCCCTTTGTTCTCTGGACACAGCTGCCATTTCAGTCACTGTAGAGACTGCACACCTTGCACCACTGGAGCTCTGACAATTTACACCAGCTGAGTCTCAGGTCCCTGCAGCACTCAGAGTCTAGAGTCACTTGTGACATGGTTCTGTTTTGATCCCTTGGTGTTGACAATGGCCATCCCCGGTAAATTGCCTTTAATGGTGAGGAAGACTATGTGAAGCGAGCTAGTGTCTGATGTCACTGGTGAAGTGGCTATGCTTAACTCTAGCCCTAGAGTTAAGGATGTGAATTTTGAAATGGTTCTAATAACATCCAGGGTATCTCAATGCCATGGAGTAAGGCTGAACTGTAATTGTAGTGCTCCACCGTGATGAGTAGGTTAATGAGATCAACTGACAACTCGCCAACCCCACCTACATAAAGAACTCAAATAAGACCCCACACCACAATTTACCAGGAATTTTAGGGATATCATTAAATCCTTCCCCAAACAACTGGAAGAGAAACTCTACAAACTCATCCCCCACGAACCCACCCCAGGGATTTTCTACATGCTTCCCAAGATACACAAACAAGGGAACCCAGGATGACCCCTCGTATCTGGCCATGACACTCTTACTGAAGGAATATCAGGACTCATAGAAATCATCCTCAAACCACTCACCACACAAAGGGCCAGTTTCCCCAGGATACAACTGACTTCCTCCACAAACTCCTCAACATTAACAACCTCCCTCAGAACACCAGCCTCACCACCATGGATGTCACCTCCCTATACACCGACATCCCTCACAATGATGGCATAGCTGCCAGCTTCAAATATTTACAAGACAATGGACAATCCTCAGATATCCACCCCAAACACATCACCAAACTCATCCACTTCATCCTCACCCATAACAATTTTACGTTCAACAACAAACACTTTGTCCAAACCATGGGAACAACCATGGGTACTAAGATGGCTCCCCAACATGCCAACCTCTTCATGGGCCACCTTGAAGAAGAATCTCTGGACAAATGCATCACAAAACCAATGAGATACCTGAGATACATCGATGATATTTTTATCTTCTGGATGGACGGCTTAAACTCCCTCATAGATTTCCACCACAATCAGCTCCCACAATGGAACCCTACAAACAATTATATAAAAGAAACCCACAGATCACCACATCTACCTGGCTAGATTCAGTAACCACCCTAAGCACACCAAGAAATCTGCGATCTACAGCCAGGCACTCAGATACCATACCACAGAATATGCTTCGAGGAGAAAGTCTGGGATATACAGACGTATTTTTCTTAACACACGTAAAACCACCTTCACCAAACAAGGACATGCCACCAGAGAAGTAGATCATACCATGGAACGGGCCACCCAAATACCCTGAGAGAACCTGCTTCAACACAAAAATAAAACTTTCTCCGATTGCACACCTCTAGTTGTCACCTATCACCCCACACAGGATATCATCAAACAACTACATACCCAATGGGGGGCCGCATCCTGAAAGAAATCTTTCCTGAATCCCCTCCTCTGTCCTTCAAACTATCCCTCCCCACCCCCAACCTCTCCACGCTCATCCTCAGAAGCAAGCTCCACACAGCCCAGGACGCACCAACTCAGAGATGCACCAGATCCTGCCAGAACAACAGATGCAAAACCTGCAGACACCTCTCCACTGCTACAACACCCCCACAACACACCTTTCAGGATCCATGAGTCCGACATATGCCTGTCACAACATGTGGTGTACCGCATCCAGTGCACTAAATGCTCCAATAACAACTATGTGGGTAAAAACAGATAATCACAACGCTCTTGAATGAACTCACAGTAAAATGATAAAAGACAAAAACCCTCTTGCCTGTCTTTGAACACTAGTCACAAAGCGATCATGCTACATCTGACCCATTAGCCCTCATCCTCAAAGGAAACCTGCACAACATTTTCGAAAGATGAGCCTGGGAGTTTAAATTCATAACTCTGCTAGACACTAGAAATCATGGGCTGCACATAGACACTGGATTTATGGCTTATTACAACACTCTGTCACCCACTAACCCCTGCTTTTTGTCCTAAAATTGCAGTGGTGTTAAGGGGCCCCTCTACCTTGAATGGGCCCTTAGGCTATGTGTTAACTACATATGCTAAACAATCTGCTACACCTTGCATTTAGCTGTGACACTCAGGCTAGGTCTATACTGGGGGAGGATCGATTTAAGATACGCAAATTCAGCTACGCAAATTCAGCTATTCACGTAGCTGAATTCGACGTATCCTTTCGACTTACCCCGCTGTGAGGACTGCGGCAAATCGACCGCCGTGGCTCCCCCGTCGACGGCGCTTACTCCTCCTGACGAGGTGGGAGTACATGCATCTAGATGAGACGCGATAAATCGATCCCCGAGAAATCGATTTCTACCCGCCAATCCGGGCAGGTAGTGTAGACTAGCCCTCAGTCTTAAATAAATGGAGATATACCTATCTCATAGAGCTGGAAGGGACCCCAAAAGGTCATTGAGTCCAGCCCCCTGCGTTCACTAGCAGGACCAAGTACTGATTTTGCCCCAGATCCCTAAGTGGCCCCCCTCAAAGATTGAACTCACAACCCTGGGTTTAGTAGGCCAGTGCTCAAACCACTGAACTATCCTTCCCCCCTTGTCTTGAAGAAGAGTTGTGTGTGGCTCAAAAGTTTGTCTCTCTCACCACAGAAGGTGATCCCGTAAAACATATTACCTCCCGGATCTTTGGCTCTCTAATATCCTGGGACTGACACAGCTCTGACGTCACTGCATACTGTAATCAGATAAGGCAGTGTCAATCATCTGCTGCAACCTTGTGGCTGTATCCACAAACTCATCACCGGCATCGTGACTGAGAAGAATAAATAAAATATGAATAACTCAAAGCCTCACTTTAGGTTCAATTTTTGTACTTTACTGTACAATGTCCTGCGGTAATATGGACAGGGGCAATATGGGAGGGGTGAAGTGGTACGCATAGCTGTGTGCTTGGACCTAGCCGTTGCTGGGCCAAGTGTTAAGAGGCAGGATTTTGGGGGCTAAACACAAAAGTATTTGGAACTGATAATCTCAAGGGGGGGTCATGTGATGTCTCAAACAGTTTAAAGCCAGGTTTGTGCCTTTGTAGTGTTATAGCAATTTCCAGCCACAGATCTCAAAGCCAACCATTGTTATCCCCATTTTACAGAAGGGGTATCAGCAGAACAGAGAGGTTACATGATTTGCCCAAGATCACACAACAAATCTGTGGCAAAGTTAGGCTTAGCAACTAGGTCTCCTGACGCCCAACACCATGCTCTATCAATAAAAACATAGTTGCCTTTTACCCAGGCTATTTAAGAGCTATTCAAGACTAAGCCAGACTATTTAAGAGATGCATCTTTTGAGCATTCCAGCTATGGAGTTACATTTGCATAGTTTATTTGCCAAAGGTTATTAATGTTGATGAGTTGTTAAATAATCTGCCCTTTTCATTTCAGAGGCTGTCAGGACAGGCCTTCATGTAAATTGTACATCAGCAATGGTTTTACGGCACACAGGCATAGGGCTTTCATTGAGCCTTTTCCCTGAAATGACTACAGCTACAAATACTGAACTGTAGCTCTGACATCATGAGTGTCTGCTACCTGTGTTGACTAGCTCTACATCGACATCCGCAGTACATTAAAATGGCTCCAACCAAGGAGCCCAGGAATCAACCCTTAGAACCACTGACACTGAACAGGCCTGAGGAAGAGCTCTGTGTCAGCTCGAAAGCTTGTCTCTCGCACCAACAGAAGTTGGTCCAATAAAAGCTATTACCTCAACCACCTTGTCTTTCTAATAAACAGGCTGGAATTCCTGCCTCTGCTGGAGAAAAACCTAACAGATAAGATGAAGATAAAACCATCTGCACTTGAAAACAAAATGATTCTCTTTTAGAGAGAGAGCATGGAGATGTAAAGGTTGAAAAGGTTCCTTAAAACTGCCCCACCTTGCACCATGCCCCCAGGGATACAACCACGGAGGGAATGCCTACACTACAGCAGCATACTAGACACTTCCTACATAGATGGAAGGGTTTTTTTCCATCAGCGTAGTTAATCCACATCTCTGAAAGGTGGTAGCGAGGTCAATGAAAGAATTCTTCCATTGCCCTGGCCTCATCTACACTGCAGGTTAGGTTAACCCAAATACAGTGATTAGTGTGCACCATTTTTTCACAGCCCTGAGTGATGTAGCTAAGTAGATCTAATTTTTAAGTGTAAGGTAGACCTGAGATTACAGTTCTGGTATATGTTCTTCACAGAGAGTGAAACTACATCCCACCAAGGCCATAAAGTCCTTGGGTATCTTGAGATTAGCCAGCAATAGACTGGGCTTGGTTTCTCCAAAAGAGACTTCACTTCAGCCTTTGACCTATGACTGGTACAGAAATGGTGGGGGCTAAGTCAGAGGGCACCAGAAAAAGGAAGAGCTATAGGGACCACTTTCCAGTCGAATAGTTGGATAGCTCTGTACAATCATCTGGAAATTCTAGAGAGAGAAAAATAACATGTGAAGATTGAGCAGAACTTTGCAATAATCCATGTGTTCCCATGTGCCTAGTAATACTCATTACCTTATCAAATTCACAAAGCCAGAAAGAAACCTAAATATAGGTTCAATGAGGTATTTAAGAGGGATTTCAACATGCACTGGGGCAGTGAAGGAACCATCCCATCACCCTCATTTCTCAACCTCAGCTGAGTCAATTTTGTTCTTCTTTCTCTGCTTCTAAAATGCCGGCCATGCTCAGGGGGAAAGAAAGCTTGCGTTTCTCTGTGTTTAAATAGGCCCACAGAAAAAGAAAGTGTAAGTATGCTGAAAGTGACTAACACAGATTACTAGCTGATGAACCACAATACAACTATTCAATACATAGCCCTTCATATGCATCCCATCTCCTCTCCCCTGGCATGTGCCAGTAGAGTTCAAGTGGCTATTGAATTTCTGAGTTTTTAAATTGATTTTCTGCAGAGCATAAAATAATAATGGTGCTTTAATAGCATATTCTTTGCACATGGGCATTTTCCCTTATTTCGCTCACCCTCCCTGCTTGGCATGTTATCAGTGGTCAGGGATGAAACACAATTACCCAGTGTCCTGCGAGTTAGAAGGGGCGCTGCAGCTAGCACCATCTCCCCAGTCCTGACTGGTGTATAGGCCTAAGATCCTACCTTTGGCTGAACCTTAGATTTCCAAATGGCCAGCCACTCTAAAAAGCTTCGCTTTATTTTACGCTGAATACATTGCCACACCATAATGGTCGTCTAGTCCTACATACCGCTCTTCCTATGGGGGATTGACTTAACAGAACACTAGTAAATGTCAACAGATTCCATGTGGGGAGTGCCTGACTGCAGAGATAAGGGTGAGTGGTGCAGGTCCCTGCTTAGCTGTGATTGAAACGTTTCCCCATGACAGCAAAGGACAGGCTATGGTGAAGTGAGAGTAAGATGAAACTGCGGAAACAACAGTGCATGCTGAGCCAGTCAGTTCAATGGTGAGTAGCTTCTCATCAGCAGCTCTGCGTGCTGCAGTCAAGCTCCTGGATGTGTGTAACTGTCTTTTTCCATTTTAAAAACAGACACCACACTGAACATGTAACGTCTGTGAGAACCCTGAACATTGTTTGACAAGCAAGATGGACGTGTTTCGCTTCTCTTCCTCTGCCCTCCCAGCACTGGTGTACATTTTAACCACCCTAGACAGGGCAAAAGCAGTACCAAACTTTTGATTGTAATTTCAGTTTGCCTGTCTGAAACATACAGTACAGTAGCAACTAATCTGCCTATTGCTCACCCCACTGTTGAAGAAATTCTGCTGTACTCTTGCTGATGTTGCCGGTATATCATTCATTAGCCAAAGTTAAAATGTATAAATTGATTTTTGTATTAAATAGATATTCCTGTTCAATTATTGACAATTTTGTGACTGGCTTAGTATTTCAATTATTCTGATTTTTTAAATTACGTTATTTTATAGATGCATATTTACTTAAAAAAAAACCACACAACTGCATCTATTAACATATTTAAGAGAAAATAAACCATCCAGGCTGCTGTAATGTACTGTGTAGCATTACTTTGGGTGCTTCCTAAGCTAGGAAAATCTTATTTGTTTAATAATAATTTCCTCATGAATATGTAAATCTGCATCAGTGCAATACTTCACTTCTGTCACTATTAATGAGTTGCAAATTAATGTGACAACAAAAGGAAAATCTATTTAGTGGCAGAACTGTACTTCATACCTGGTGAAAGAGAGCAGCCAATTCCCATCACTTCAGTCTCATGGAGTGTATGTGTGTGTGTGGGTGGGGAAAGTTAACATCTAGACCTGGGGTGGGCAAACTTTCTGGCCTGAGGGCCGCATCTGGTTTCGGAAATTATATGGAGGGCCGGTTAGGGGAGGCTGTGCTTCCCCAAACAGCCAGACGTGGCCCAGCCCCCGCCCCTTATCCGACCCCCACTGCTTCTTGCCCCCTGACGACGACGCCCCCCAGGACCCCTGCCCCATCCACACACCCCCGATCCCTGTCCCCTGACCGCCCCTGGAGCCCCGACCCGACTGTCTCCTATTGCCCCATTCAACCCCTCCTCTCATTCCTGAATGCCCCCCCTCGTCCGGGACCCCTGCCCCATCCAACCACCCCTTCTCCCTGACTGCCCCCGGAACCCCTGCACCCATTAACCCCCCCATTCCCCGCCCTCTGACCGCCCCGACCCGTATCCACACCCCACCCCGAACTCCCCTGCCCTCTATCCAACCCCACCTGCTCCCTGCCCCCCTTACCGTGCTGCCTGGAGCACCGGTGGCTGGTGGCACTACAGCCGCGCCACCCCGTTGGAGCCAGCCACGCCACCATGCAGCACAGAGCACCAGGCCAGGCCACGGCTCTGCAGCTCCCCTGCCCGGCCGCCCAAAGCATTACGCCGGCAGCGTGGCGCACTGAGGCTGCGGGGGAGGGGGAACAGCAGGGGAGGGGCTGGGGGCCAGCCTCGCGGGCCAGGAACTTAGGGGCCTGGCAGGAGGGTCCCATGGGCCAGATGTGGCCCACAGGCCGTAGTTTGCCCACCTCTGATCTAGACTAACGCCATACTACACTATTTACCCAGCTGTGAGTTAACACTTGTATAGCACTTTTCACCATTTCCAGAGCCCTTTACAAAGCATTATCATTCCCATTTTACAGATCAGGGAAACTGAGGCACAGGCATTGCTGGGAGGAGAACAAGGAAATGTACCGTGTAGAATGAGGTAAGAATTGCAGCTGTATAAAGCATCAAAAGCAGCAAAAGGTTAAAGAGTTCTTAGTGAAATCAAAGTTGAAAGGCAGTGCTTCTTGTACCAGTTCATCATGGTTGTCACTTGCAAGAAGATACAATCTCTCCACTCTGCAGTCAAAGTGAACCAGTACAAAGCAAACAAAAGATTGGAATACAAAACTAGCATGATTAACCTAGGAGTGAACATTATATACACACACATACATGCTGAGAAGCATTACATGCAACAATTATTTTAGATCTGTTGGGGTGTTTTTCATCCCCTAATGAGCCAACCCAATCTCATGTGTGTGTCCTGTCTGATTCCTCCCCGAAATAGGTGTATCTCCAGAATATGTAGAAATGAAATAGTGTAAATACAAATCTGTTCCAATAAAATATCAAAAATTATATCATATTTGTGGCATCAAATCTTTTACCAAAAATTCCCCTTTTCTGCCTGTGAATCAACATAGATGTAAAAATATAGTGCTCACAGACATAATTTTAAACTTAGACACTATTTTTAAAACTACTTTAAATTGTACAAGTTAAAAATAGTAATGCCATCAGTTCTCTTTTATAAACTTAGTGTTTAAAGACTGTTTCATCAAGTATTACAGAATCTGTAAGGGACTAGAGCTACTGCTGCCTATATCTACCTCACTCTGACTTACTGATCAGTTCATATTAATGCTTAGTCCACAGGTCAGTTCTCAAGTACAACTTGTGCTTGGCACAGAAATGAAAGGGGGGGGGGGGGGAGGGGGGGGAACTTTCTCTCTATTATGGGATCAGCATGGCCTCTAGTTGTGGTTAGAGCAGATTCACGGCTGCTCTACTTTACCCTCTGCTTCCTGTGGCCCTGAGTTCTACGCTGGGAGCTACTATAGGATTGCCTCAATAGCGGTGTTACATGGAGGGCATTCCCCAAGGGCCGTTTTCACCACCTTTAAGCCACCAGATACCTTTCTGACATTCTTTCGCACCAGTTACTATGTCTATAGCTAGAAGTATTACTTTCAAAGCTCTTTGGAACAGGGCTTCAGCCAGGCCGCAGGATTCTGGAGTGTGTATGGATGAAACAAAACCCCAACAAACCAGCAGAAAAAGGGCACCCTTTTAGGGGAGAAAGACCCCAAATGGAAGACTGCATTTGTAGTCAGGGACCTAAAGGAATATTCAGCCCTGTTGGGAGCTAGACGGGGCAAAAGGTAGGTTTAAGGATCACAGACCTGAGCTTTGTGTATCACTCTAAGGAACCATTTCCAGGATCAGACTTACTCTCCACCTCGCCTGGAGCAGGGTGTTTTCTAGACTTCCTCAGCCATCACCGAGTAAACACCAACCAAAATAAACTGTACACTGAGAGATCTGAGAGAGCAAAAGTAGCCACAGGCACCACCACAGTTCCCATCTGGTTTGTAAGCAGCTGAATCTGACTAATTACTGATGGGAATTGAGGGAAACTGTCGTGGGCAATGCCAGATTCTGAGCAACATGCTTCCAGACAAGCAGGTGGGCAGACTCGGAACTAGAGAGCAGCTCCACTGCCTCCGAAAGATGTTTATCGAAGACAACTGGGCCAGCAAGGTCACCACAGCACATTCTGGCAGGTGTTTGGAAAGGAAGTAGTCCTACATGCTGCATCATAAAAGAGAACAACTTTTTTTTTAAACCACATCAGGGGATAAATGTTATAAGGAACTCCCCTACCATTGCTGTATTTATATAGCATAGACAGGTCCTTAATGTGCACACAAACTTTGTTACAACAGTGCAGGTTTCTAACTGTATTTGAAAATAAAGTTCTGATGTGGACAAGGCATGGGTGTATACTGAGCGTTGTGAAAGGACCCCATTGGCTGATGCTGAAGGTTCTGACTAGGCAGATATTTATTCTGAGCACATTTCAGACCATTCCGAAGGAGGTGGTTCAGAAAAGGAAATATACTTCCATTTCCTGTTTACCCACTGAACATAAAACCCACAGAAATTTCCCTCCTTTACACTCCATGCCCAGAGATGTGGTCTCTGCCAATACACCATAAAGTGGTATACAGCTGATAAATACCCAGAAATCACCAGCCAATCAGCAAGCAGCTGATCAAACAGGTCCAAGAAACATTTGTTTTTAATACTTACACACAACGTAATTTCTATGCTCAAACCCTCATTTCCACGGCAAGAGTAGAAATGTAACCAGCAACTAAGAACAAGAACTTGCCACTTTCAGCTGTTAGCAGACAGCCGAGCAAAGCAAAATGCCTGTTTCCAAAATCCAACTGCAGACTATGCATTCAAGAGAGGAGCTCTAAGACGTGTAATCTAAGACGGGGAACTTGCATTTTAAATGTAATTTGCTTTTGTGCAAATACTGTAAAACTGCTTCAGTGAGTGCATTTCTGCTAGATATCCTATGACCTTCTAGAGGCATCTTGGCTTCCGCCACCCACAACATGTGGGTGTTGGGCCTATTTCTGATCTCACATTGTCATAACTCCTCTGACAGGAGGTAGTCTAGATTTAAATTGGTGCCCAGATCAGAACTGGCCCATTATGAGTAACACTACTCCTAGTTGGGGGGAGGAGTCAATGGGGGAAGGTGCCAGAAGAGGCTTTAACCCTAATGCTTTATGTATTCTCAGCCCTTTTAGGAGTCAGCCAACCTCTAGCATCAGTTAGGGCATCTCTGAGGTTGCACTAACTTCACTGCTTCTCATGGACCTCCATGGGCCCTGCGAAGCAGATTTCACTTGCACACTGTGAACCAGCCAGAACCCCTGCATGCCACTAGTCCTTCTTCCCTGTACATCTGGGACTAACACTGAGCTCTGCGGCAATTGGGGAGAACACTCAAGGGTACAGGAGGTATTCTCATGGATCCATTTCTGACCTCCTTTTTGGGCCTCATGCATTTAGAGAAATTTAGATATCCTTTTTCAGGAAAAACACTCAGTTATAACTTGCAGATGCCACGATATGAATCGTTGCTGTATTTCCCCAAATCTTAATACAATGGAGGAAGTGTCACAGTGCAGTAGTACAAAAGATAGAAAACAATCCAAGAAAAAATAAAAACCTTACTGTGTCTATAGAAAGTCAGATGTTTGTATGACAGCCCTCAACAGTTCCTTTAGATGTCAGTCCTGTAGGCATTTTTCTTTGTTTGGCTAACTGCACTGCTTCTAAACCCATTTAAGCACATTATGGTAGTACTGGTCAGAGATAACATCCAATATATTGCAAAACAGACGTAAACCTCCTTATAAGTATTTGGTTTTCACACAGGGCACACTTTAATATTAGAGATGGATCTGAAACAAAACTTGGGATCTGGTTCACAGTGGGAACCTGTTCCTCTAATGTACCAAACTTGAACACTGAATCAAAAGACCAAGACAGTTAGGAAGGTTTAAATCTACATTTGGAGGCCAAAACCCCTGGATTTGGAAGAATTTGGGTTTCAGGATATTTTGGTAAAGCACTTTATAAAGGTATGAAGTTTAGAACCAGGAATTTGGTTCAAGGCTGTCTCTAATGTAACAGGAGACCACACATAAAATGCCCAGTGTGCTCACATACTCGATGCCTCTATACAGAAATTATCTAACAGAACATGTATCCTTTCTCTCCCCCTCCCCGCCCCCTTAGGAACCACTGAGAAAAAAATTCAATCAGTCCAACTTTAAAGATGACAAGTGGGAAAAACATATTAAATGGATTCACCGTTCTTTAACTAAAATGTACTCCAGAAAGTCTTGAGACTACTGGTTTTTAAACGTCTGACCCTGTAAAAGGCCCATGAGATATTTTTCTTTTGACCTTGATAGTAGAAGGCTAATATAGATTCCACATCATATTTTATAAATTGCTTCCCAGCACCTGCGCCATTCCTGCTTGGCTCCAGTAAATGAGATCAGATCCTCCTTTTACAAACTTTAATAAGTCAGTTTGTTTTATAATCGTGCAGAGAATAAAACTCATTTCAACATCTTAATTTTCTCAACAGTTTTATTGCCTTTAAGAAAATTTTTGTAAAATATAAATACAAAGGCAGGAGAATTTACTTACAAAGTTAAAACACAGATCTCAAACGTAAACACACAATTCAGAAAATTTTAGTTTATGTACAGTTTCAAGCAACTTCAACATATGTTAGTTTTTCAATATTTTACAAGATACAGAAAAAATAGTTCAAAGTCTTCTTTAAATAAAGAGCATAAAATGTTTAAACATATATAAACAATCCGGTTTGATGTGTGAAAACTAAATTTCACAGTTTTTAAATTAGGATATAAAAGTTCATACAATTAGTTGGTGTATATGGATATGGTTTTAATTTATATTACAAGCTACTGAATTATATTCAATAGTGCTTACCTGGCCAAAGCAGGTAATTCTGTAAACAAAAATAATATCATGAAGTGCCTTACCAAATTCTATCTCCCAAACAAGCCACATGACTTTGATCACATCACCTATAAAAGTATGTTCTGTGTAATCAGTGCTTTGTATGAAACAAAGTCAATGTGTGGGTGTGTTATATTTTTTAAATGTGTTCCAAGTAAAAACAAAAGTATCCCAAAGCCTGTGTGCATTTAAAGAAACATTATATAACAATTTTGTAAAAACTGATTAAAGTTCTTAAAAAAAAAAAAAAAATGTTCCAAAGTCCATCAAACTGGAATTCAAATCTCTTATATAAAGGAAAGATATTTTAATATTTAATAGTGTCCTTTCTTTACAGAAACAATTGCATTTTTAACACATATACATAAAGAATTAACTTTATATGGTACTATACATTAAATGGCCTGGTGGCTCACCAATGGATATCAGAGAGATTATCATCATCCGGATGCAACCACTCAAGTGAAGATCCAAGTAAAGTCTGAAGTTCACTTGTAAACTCTACTAAGTCCAAGAGTTCCTTGCTTTCCGGATTAAAAGCTTCAAGGTCCTTAGCACAAGAGAACAACTGACTCAAAGACGTCTGTTTGTAAAACTCTGCCTCGGTGATCGTGACAACTTCTACATTAGGGAAGTTGCAACGGAATATGCGGGATGACATTTTCAGCCTCTTTACTATGTCCGACAGCAATAGCCAGTTTCGTGGTCTGCAGAACAAACAAAACAAAAAAAAGGGCATAAATAATTGACAAAGTTATAATCATCCTGGTTATGTAAGCAGTAGCTTTACATTGTGTGTCAAATCCTGCTCACCATATTCCTGCAAACACTTTCACTGGCATCAATGAGACTAGCTGTGGGATTAGAATTTAGCAGTGTCCAGATGCATGTAGACAGACATACACGCATACTAATGTCATCCATGGCTTTTGGGCGACAGGCTGGTTGTATGATATATTAACATAGGCCCTGACCCTGTAAATTGAGGTACACAATTTTACACAGGTGGTGAATAGTCACACTGACCACTACTCACATGTGTAAATGTTTACACGATGAAGCCTTGCTTTTTATTTAGCAGTCAAGAATTAGCTTACAGTTAAACAATCAGTATCTTGGGCAGTTATGAATTCTAAAGAAGCAATTAATGGGGAAAAACTGGATTTTTCAGATTAATATTAAATTTTTGTGTGTGTCAAATTTTGATTAATGTGCATTTAACCACAGTCAAAAAAGCTAGTCCAACATGGCTTATAAACTCTTCAGAGATAATAGGTTATGAAGAAACACTGTAGTTTTAAGTTATGCAACTGTTGCAAACTACGAACAGTTGTTTACTGAGCTAATTCACACTCAGGAGAGACTACACAACTGAAACAGTCCAGGTTTCTTCTTGTGATTAACAGTGTTCCAATATCTGTATACAACCAACATGCTATAAGCCATTTCTCGATGTGTTTGATCCAATGCATTATTCATGGGTCAAATCCAGCTTTGCATCGGAGCGTTTAAACTGTAGTAACGCTGCCATGTCACTCATGAAGTGTCTATTAAGTGATAAAGAGATGCAAATTCACAAGGAAAAATTTCAAGATAAAATGTTAAATTACTTAATATTAATCTGCCAGAAGCAAATGTGTTATTTTGGGACCATCAAGATCCTTTTTTGGGTGGTGGGAGGACGTTTGATATGTCTTGGGTTAAAACAGTAATTCACTCTTTTCTGGGCTGTAAAACCAGCTGTCTATGCTAACAGCATTTTGTAAATCACTTTATACTGTGGCAAATACAGTTAGCACACGCAGAAAGTTTAGACTGCAATTTCTTTGCGTACCCTTACACTTTTGGAACTCCACCGTAGAGCTGACATATCAGCTTTCTTCCCTACCACCTCGCACAGTAGCACACTGCGTATGAATAATTGTATAGAAATACAACGTAGAGTTTAAATTGTGCTATTCTAAAAGCAGCATTCAGGCACTGACTCCTGCTACCCCAAATAGATTATTTCATAAAGTTATATCAGTTCTTACCCCTGAGAGAGAGACACTTGGATGTTGTAACATGGCAAGAGAGGCCCATCTGAAAATTCAAATTCAAACACATCGCTAAAGCCATCTTCATCCTCATCACTTGGGCCAGGGGGATTTGCCAGGATGTCAAATCCAGATTCATCTTTTGGATCTAGTTGGGAACAACAACAACAACAAAAAAAAGCCGGGTCCAATCAGCATTAGGAGCATATTGCAAGTCTTGCTTTATCAGCCTGTAACTGATGCAGTAAATAAAACTAGACACTTCCCTTCAAAACTTCCTCTGGCATATAGCAAAAGAACACCCCCGCCCCCACATGCTAGATAATGTTTTGAAACTCCTTCACATACAAAAAATAAAGGATAACATTTGCTCACCGCACACAGAGCTGCCATAGAAATCCCAGTACAAACCAGGGTCATCAACACTTCGACCTTGCAGGTCAGTTAAATACTCTAGAGAGGGAAACAACAACAAAAACAAACTAATCAGAATGGAAAGCTGTATGATACATCGCCTGCTAAGCTTGCCAGATTCCAATATGCATATGTCATACCTCCTATCTAAAATCCACAACATCGTCTTGATGCACATACTATGAAGAATACCATTCTTCCGAATATTCCTGGAATACACTTTTCTCATCTCCCCCCTAGCCCCGGTGGGTCCCTTTCACCCACTCAAAAACATCAACAAAACCCAACTCTTTGCAGCAACAGATTTTGACCCATGGATTCCTGAGCTTTAAACTGCAGCATCTTAATTTTCTGAGAGATGCAATCCTGACCCTTGAAAAAGTTCAAACTTTTCATCCGCCACAAGTCTCAAAGATAAGGAATTTGGGAGGTAAGTAGCAGACATGAGGAGAAGGGAAAAGGTTTTCACACTAAGGGCTGGTATTCAGTAGGGATCCAGGCTGCTGCGATCGATGCAGCGGGGGTCGATTTAGCAAGCCTAGTGAAGACCCACTAAATCGATGGCAGAGCGCTCTCTGGTCGACTCCAGTACCTCAACTCCCTGAGAAGAGTAAGGTAAGTCGACGGGAGAGCATTTCCCATCGACACAGTGCAGTGGAAACACCGGGGTAAGACGACCTCAGCTACGTCGATTCCAGCTACATTATTCACGTAGCTGGAGTAGCGTAACTTAGATCGACCTACCCCAGTAGTGAAGACAAGCCCTAAGGTTCCATCACCCAGAAGCAATATTTAGTTTGTTTATAGCCTTAATTTTGGGGCATTTACCAGAATAAGACTGACGTACATAAGGATTAATTTGGGAACGCCAACCCATTGGACTCCAATACAGTCCTAAAGCAACAAGCCATTCCGCAAACAGTCCCATTTTGTATTTATACAAAAGTACTTAAACTCCTTCATTACAAACAATAAAAGGATAGGATATTTTTCAGTTGTGAGCCAATGAAATGACAAAAGGATTTTCAATTGTGTTTACCTTAAAATAAACAGGGAAAGTAAACTTATTAAAATGATTCCACACTCACCCACCCAATTTACATATTCAACTCCTTCATATCATAGCTTTTTAAAAAATAAAATGGTAGGTTGAACTTTTATAAAGGTGAAAACTAAGAGGGGGAATTAAAAAAATTCTCTAAAACTTGACACTAAAAGGTAAAAATCTGTATCACCTCAATAGCTGTAATTAATTATACTTAACATACTGCTATTATATTTGGTAATTTTATTTTCGTTTCAAGCAAAATTTTATGTACCAATAGAAACTACACTGATCAATGTCCAATTAGCAGGTATCCAAACAATAAAAATCTGATGGCAGCATATCATACATCCCACATAGCATATAAGGAGACAGTACCCATAGACATGCTTCTAATTTTCTACTACTCAGTGTTTTCTTGGTATGCAAAATATAAAGTCACTTAAGTGTGTTCTAGTAATTGTTATTTACATTGAACAATAAAACTTTGGTTGTTTGGTGCCTGGGAGGCAGAGACAGGAAACGTCACATTACATTCACAATAGCAGACAGAATATAGAGTTACTCACCTGTTAGAAACGTTTCCATCAGTTCACTGTGTGTCATTTTCACAATAGTTCTACCTGAGTAGGTAGCAAGTGTTGGATCAGCGCCATAAGAAAGTAACAAGCGGACAATTTCTAAGTGATCATTTTCTACTGCATCATGGATAGGCCTAGAAAAACAATATCTTAGTGTTAAAATTTTAGAAACAGTGTGCCAAGTTTACTCCCCCCCCCCCCCCGTTACCCCAGCGTAACTAAGGAGTGACTCCACTGACTTCAGATCAGGATTATACACACACAAGACAAATTAAAAAACCAACATAGAACTATCAAGAGATCTACTAATCACTACCTTGCACAGTTTGCTTGTGCATCATTGTTTCCATCTTTCCCCACACTTTGTCTTTTCAGAGCGAAAGCAATTTGGAAAAGGCACTTTTGCTATATGCTTGTACATTGCCTAGCACCTCTCAGTTGCTACTGTAATAATTACACTGATATAATGGAGTGCAGAAATTGAACAAAATTGTGTCACCACAATATACTTCACTATAGGCAAAGCACAATAACATTCCAAATTTCAGTCAATTTAACTTAATTGGATGGGCTGGGGAGGACACACTTACATATCTACCCAGAGGATAATTGAAAGTCAAAGTTACCCAAAGGTTCTAGCTTATGTACATAGGAGCCATCTGTGAAAACTTGCCATGAATTAATATGGAATAGTATATTTATTTAAGTGGTAGTTTATATATTCACACCATGATTAATAAATTCCACTTGCAGAATAGTATTCATCTAAAACCCAAAAATGCTGCATTAAGATTAATATATAGTAAAGTTATATAATAAAGTTAGAAGTTTTACAGCAAAACATTAAGAATGTGAAAAAAAACTAAAAATACCCTTTGAACCTATAGAAGCAGTAATTATTATGCATGCATATAATTCTAAGTTAAGACCCCCCTAAATTGTAATTAATTTCGGTCTTTAAAAATACTGAGTACATGTAACTGGAGTTATTTTAAAGTCAACATAATACATCATAGCATCTAATGAGAAACATGTCTTAAAATCCCAGCTTTTAGAAGGAAGCGAGTAGAGGAGGCATGTGGACCCAGAAGAGGTGTTTACATTCAACAGACTCTAAAGCAGAGTAAATTCACTTTCTCCAAAAAGTAAGAGTCCTTTTATAGACTTCCACTTTTAGACTCCCAGGTAGGAGCATTGTTACCACTAAACATGACACACAAGGGAACTTAAGCTTTCAAACTCAAGTATTTCCAGACAAGAAAAAGTAAGATACTGTTTACAATTATCAGAGGGGTAGCCGTGTTAGTCTGGATCTATAAAAAGTGACAGTGTTCTGTGGCACCTTATAGACTAACAGACGTATTGGAGCATAAGCTTTCGTGGGTGAATACCCACTTCGTCAGACGCATGTGGTGGAAATTTCCAGGGGCAGGTATAAATATGCAGGCAAGAATCAGTCTAGAGATAACGAGGTTAGTTCAATCAGGGAGAATGAGGCCCTCTTCTAGCAGTTGAGGTGTGAACACCAAGGGAGGAGAAACTGCTTTTGTAGTTGGCTAGCCATTCACAGTCTTTGTTTAATCCTGAGCTGATGGTGTCAAATTTGCAAATGAACTGAAGTTCAGCAGTTTCTCTTTGGAGTCTGGTCCTGAAGTTTTTTTGCTGCAGGATGGCTACCTTTAAATCTGCTAGTGTGTGTCCAGGGAGGTTGAATTGTTCTCCTACAGGTTTTTGTATATTGCCTTTCCTAATATCTGACTTGTGTCCATTTATCCTTTTACGTAGGGATTGTCCAGTTTGGCCGATGTACATAGAGTGGCATTGCTGGCACATGATGGCATATATTACATTGGTGGACGTGCAGGTGAATGAACCGGTGATGTTGTGGCTGATCTGGTTAGGTCCTGTGATGGTGTTGCTAGTGTAAATATGTGGGCAGAGTTGGCATTGAGGTTTGTTGCATGGATTTGTTCCTGAGTTAGAGTTACTATGGTGCGGTGTGTGGTTGCTGGTGAGAATATGCTTAAGGTTGGCGGGTTGTCAGAACTCCACTGGCCATCACCTACAGTCCTCAGCTAAAACCTCTCCAACGCATCATCAGTGATCTACAACCCATCCTGGACAACGATCCCTCGCTTTCATAGGCCTTGGGAGGCAGGCCAGTCCTCGCCCACAGACAACCCGCCAGCAACACCATCACAGGACCTAACCAGATCAGCCACATCATCACCGGTTCATTCACCTGCACATAGCAAACATCCTTAACTCTGACTCTGCATCCCGACCTGCTGTGCACTCCTCACTAGTAACTGAGTGTGAAATTCATCCCCATGCAGAGGGCCAACAAAAGTGTTGAGGGCCATTTACATCCTCAAAATGGGGCTTAACTGGGACTCTGGTGAGGCACAGGTCTTGTGCTAACCATCCACAAGGGGTGAAGTCCTTCCTGAATTAATATAGTCGTCTTATGATGCAGTTTCTAAGTAACTTCAGGAGAGGACGTGGGTATATCATAATGGTGTAGCATCAGAAGCGCTGGAAAAGGAAGGTAAAGTGGTGTCTTCCAGCAACTCCATAGTTTTTCTGGTGGATGAAGTTAATTGGGTTGTCCATCTTAGAGTGTAATTACCAAAACTGTGTGCGCTTTTTATTCAATTCTACACTATACAGTGTCTTATACTGCCCTCATCACGGTAGCATCCAAGTACCTTCCAGAAGCACACGATGCAATGTGACTAACATCCGTCACATGTGATTCATTCTCGGTCTCATTCCCCAGATGGAAAATTGTGTTAGTGTGGTGTCTTACTTTTATAAATGTTATGTACACTATTCTGTGTGTTGATATTAGACAAGTAAGTGGAAGATGTGCACCTTACACTTGGTGTAGAAGCTGGTGAGGTTTGAGGTGGTTCTTGGTTCCTGTGGAAACTTGTCCCACCTTTTTTTTTTTTTTAATTTTATTTTATTTATTTATTTTTTTAAAAAAACAGGCCACTGAGAAAACTCTGCCTCTACTATACAAACAAATTTACCCTTTCAATGGACAGCTAGATTGTGCCAGAGGAATGGAGTTGTCAACTCTGGTCCTCATCCCACAGCTTTATGAGATCTTTTAGATATCCTGGTCCCAAACCAATGAATGCCTTGAAAATGTGGATTAAGACCATTAAGTTGACATGGTATTTTATGTCATATCGTAGATTTTAAAGTCAGAAGGGACCATTATAATCATCAGCTATGACCTGCATAACACAGGCCGTAGAACATCACCCAGTAATTCCTGCTTCAAGCCCATAGCGTAGTGAGCAGAGAACCAGTTCAATATGCTTCTGGTGGCCCATGCAGCTGAGGCTGCTATGGAGAAGAAGAAATTTTGGAGTTTCTTGCTTCTACGCTCCTCTGGCACAACGAAACTCTGCACAATAAGGGCAAAGCTTGTCTGTGCTGGAGACAAAACTTTCTCAAGGGCTGGTCTGAGACAGTGGAGTGAGATCCCCCAGAAAGCAAGGATCACCACAAACCTCACCACTTTCCACTCCAAGCACAAGGCGCATTTCTTTGACCTTGCCTTCTCCAACACAAACACATAGCAACATGCATTAAAAAGAGACAACCAAGTGTAAAACCCTACCAAAACAAGACACTCCACTACCCATGCTTTTCCTGCTGGGGAGGATGAGAGAACAAACAACATGTGACAGATGTATAGCCAAGTGGCTTAATGTACTACTCGAAGGCATTCCAATACTCTGGTGATGAGCATGGTATAAGAACGTATATAGAAGAGAAGCTAAAGTCTGAGTCACTGGCCCATATGTGACTGTTGAGCTATTGTGTATATCTGTATTGAGAATAGGAGAAGGGACAACATCTGAACTATGTTGAAAATGCACACAAGGTCTGGTACCTGTAAGGGAGTAAAGCAGATACTTGTTGCCTAGAGGGGATGAACACTGATAGCAGGTCAGAGTTAGGCTGTTTGCAGACATTAAGTACAAATTTTCTATTTGTATAAAATTAGTGAAATTTATTGGAGCCTTAAACTTTGAATTCTTTGGCTTCAGTGTCTTTTATCATTATGATTTTCTAACAACGATTTTATTGAAGATATATTTATTTACAATCTTAACTACGTTTTAAAGAAGTGGTTTGTCTGAGATGTCCCTCAAAGTCTATCTACAGAAGGAACATTGTCCAAAAGTTGCACCAGTGTCACTAAATCAATGTAGTGGCCCTGAGAGGGCCTACGCAGGGGAAGCTGTATCAGATCTGCTGTATCTTCTATGGGAGCGTGCCGCTCCTGCTCCGTGGGTCACACAGAGTGTGAAGAGGTCTTTCACAGCAGGTCTGACTGAGCAGAGGAGAGATCAGAACACCTGCTGCATTCATTGTCACCCCTCTGGGGGCAGACTTGGCTCAGGCAACTAGAGATGGGCGCAGAGGGCCAGCCCTGCTCCTCTATCTCCTCCTTAGTTACCGGCCTGTGATGACTGCAGCTTGCTGTGCAGAGCAGCTGTCTAACTTCCCCCACACCAGCAAGTGACCTGCAGGAACTGTTTCCCCTACTTTAGTGGTGCAGGAAGCCTGCACAGGAAGCAGCTGCTCTTCAGGGCCTCGGAGCCCTATCTTTTTTACGCACACACACCCCAGTGGCAAGCAGAACTGTTTGAGCTTCCTAACCCTCCCTCCCTGCCACCGAGAAGCACCTCTTTTTTGTCTCTCTCAGCTGTCTGCAGTTGGGTGAGAGAGTGTGCCCGAGTGAGGGAGGTGAGGACGCTGCTTTTTAAAAAAAGGAGCAGGAGTGACAAGTTAAGGTGGCTTGAGAAAAAAATGGGAGATAAAAGACCATGAAGAAGGGGAGGGCGCAACACAGGGAAAGGAAGAGAGAGCAAGAGAGACAGGAGGAGGAAATGAGAAAAGGAAGGAGAACAACACTCAGAACAAGAGGAAAATATACCCAGAGATAGGGTAGAAAAAGGAAACTTAAGAAGAGGAAAGATGGGAGAATAAAATATGGACAGTCGTAGCACTGTCAGCGTATGGGGTTAGCAAATGAAGCCCCTACCAAAACAGTGTAAAGGCACAAGCAGGTAGTAATATTTATACTGATGAAGGGGAGATAAGGAGATTTCCTGTTTCTAGTGGAGTTTATTGCCCTCTCTGTAAGCTGCTAAAGGCCTTCTGCCAGGGATGACAACTTTTACCTCAGGTCCATAAAGATACACCAGACTGCATGAAATAATCGTTATTTTAAAAAAGTTCCCTTGGAAACCCCATACAGGGCTTTATTCACTACCACCCTCAAAAAGTATTTTTTATAGGAATTTCAAAAAGAATTGCTACCTGTACCTACGGGTACAATTAAAGTGGTACAACCTGTGTGTAGACAACCCCTTACAAAGGCAGGAGGCCCCTCCTTGGGAACAGGGGTGGGCTGCTAAAACAGTAGCATCCTACACAAAGCCTGGATTCAAATTCTCTACCATGTATCACCTCTTCTTAAAGGGAAATTTGCAAGCAGGGGTTTATAATTCCATCACTGGGTTCTGGCAATATGCAAGCCATTCAAATTTTGTGCTGTCTTTATGACACCATCAGAATTCCCTTGCTGCAATGATAGCCCTGTAATTTAGTAGTTTGTTATTTTATTAGGCACTGTAGTGTGTGTGCGCCAGGTTTTTATTTAAATACATACCTTTATATAAAGGGCTGTCCTACAGAGCATATGAGGTGCAACCCGCTTGGAGGGTGGCTACTCCAGTTGAAGTTCCTCTAGTAAAATTAGCTGTTACAGGAGATCATCTTGTCAAGATTAACACAGGAAAAAGCATAGGAAGACACCAGTTTTGGCATGGTCCTCTTAGGAAGAGGACTGACTAAATTCAGCTGCTAAAACAACAAAAAACTGGCTGTGAAGAGTGAGTCTAATGTCCTAGAGAACTGACCACAGAATTTGTGACAAGAGAGAGAGCCTGGTAATAGAAATGTATGGATGCAATGTGCATCAGACTTCAACATCCCCAGCCTAAAACTGTTAGGTTTAAAACAGCCTGCATCTCAGCTGAAGAATGTCTGCTCATCATGAAAAAATGGAAAAAAGTGTACATAGGGTTCTTACAAATAAGAAGGATGAGATAAGGCCCAACATGCCAATAATGGTACTTGCAAATATCAGATGGTTGTCTTACACCCGTTGTTGAGCAAATACATTCCTATCTGGGAAAGAAAATGTTTACCAGAACCCCTTACGCATAGTCTATCTACTACTATTATTTAAGGGGAATACAGTTAAGAATATATTTGAGACATAACTTAAAGATCTCAACCTGTTCTACAATAATCTTTGATTAGCCAATAGTTTAGCAACAAAATAGACATGTATTCGCAAAGGCTGACACACTACAGCAATGACTAAGTATTCTAGTGAACATTCATGTAGCACTGGATTTCTAAAACCACATTTAACATCCAAAATCACTGTATTCAGTACAGGCTATTCTGCCACCTTTGTTCTCACTGAATGATACTTTAATTAAGGTTACCATTCGTCCAGATTCTCCCGGACATGTCCGGCTTTTTGAGTTTAAAAATAGTGTCCGGGGGGAATTTGTAAATGTCCAGATTTCTCCCCCCCCCCCCATGCAGAGCGCAGCACGGCTGACAGGGCAGCCAGCCGGATCGAGCCACTTGCATGGGGCTCCGGCAGCCAAAGCCCCTCCTCCGCTTCCCTCTTCTCCCCTGCAGCTTCAGATCACTCCCCTCCTCTCTCCCCCCTCCACCTCCCTGCATTCGCAGATCGCCAGCCATTCGCATCGGGCCTCCAGCAGTCTGGAGCTCCTTCCCCTGCTCCCCCTCCCCTGCTGCCCAGCGCGCCGCTCAGCAGCACTCTGCGAGGGCAGGAACCGGGCTACGCGCTCCGTGGGAGAGCGCGGCAGCGTGTCGGGCTCCACGCGCTGTTCTGAGCAGCACGGTAAGGGGGCCAGGGGGTCGGAGCAGGGGCAGGGGGGTTCTGGAGGGGGCAGTCAAGAGACAGGGAGCAGGGGGAGGGTTGGATGGGTCAGGAGTTCTTGGAGGGGGCTGTCAGGGGGCAGGGGTGTGGATAAGGGTTTGGGCACTCAGGGGACAGGTAGGGTCCTAGGGGGGCAGTTAGGATGGGGGGGGGTCTCAGGAGGGGGCAGTCAGGGGACAAGGAGTGGGGGGGGGGGTTGGGAGTTCTGAGGGGGGCAGTCAGAGGGCGGGAAGTGGGAGGGGCTAGGGCGGGGCTCCCACTGTCCTCTTTTTTTGATTGTTGAAATATGGTAACCCTAACTTTAATCCACAAGCAGTATCACTGATTTAAATTACTACTCAGTGGGAGTATGGGTAACACGACTGTGCCCTACTCATGACACCAAAACGCAGTTGCACCATCTAATTTCTTCTGTTACTCAGATTTTTTTAGTTCAGCAATATTTCAAAGGATTTGGACCCTTCAAAAATAGCTAGGTAAGTAATAAACAAGAACACCCAAGTATTACTCAGGAAACTTTTTTCCATTCATGTACTTTTCCTTATTTTCTATTTTAAATATGTATCTCTAAAAATGCCAGAGACAAGAACAGACCATCCAGTGACTTATCAAACCTAAGTTATTTTTAAAGTACATATCAGTATAGTACCCAGGCACTGAACATGAGGAAAATTATATGCATGACAATTGTCCATAGCAGACTTACAGTGATTTCATAAAACCCTCAGATTTCAGGAAGTCACAAAGACAATGTCATATCGTTCAGACTCCAGCAATAACCTCAGCTGTCACATCTTTTCATTGACAGAGCCAACCAACAGAGCTGACCAAAGGTAGAAGGCAATAACTAATTCAGATCCTACATTTGGTTAACTGGGATCAATTTGAAAGCCAAGACAGGCAGACCAGAGAAACAGATAATGCACGTAGATGTGTCACTGTGGGTTGGCCTTAATGAACTCACTTCAACAATCTGATGGAACTCTGAGAATCATTGGTTGGCAACATCAGCGTTCCCCATCAGAGGGCAATGATGCATATTTAGTTCAGTAAAAAAAGTAAGGCAGTCAACATTTTGTATTTGACTATTGTTCCTGGTCTGGTAAGTGGAGAACATCCTCAGTAGCAGAAGAGATGAAAAACACAAGGTGGCTGAGAACCTTTTTTTTTTTTTTTTTTTGGGGGGGGGGGGGGGCACATACAAGCTTACAGAGAAAAATACAGTTAAGGCTCCAAAGGAGAAATGGTATTTTTCTTATGACCAGCACGATCTTATACTCAGATATACACTTGGCTATACAAGCCAAAAAGGAGGAGGAGATGATCCTCCTCAAGGAATCCTTCACAGAAGCTTGTGCTCTGTATCCTGCTGAACTCTAAGAAACAAACCTAAGCAGATCTGATTTGGAATACGCTATCCTATTCAGAAGCCTTTGAAAAAGCTAAGGCCTTGGCTACACTGGCAATTCACAGTGCTGCACTTGCTGCGCTCAGGGGTGTGAAACCCCCCCCCCACCCTGAGCACAGCGAGCGCAGCGCTATAATGCGCCAGTGTAATCAGCGCCTGCAGCGCTGCACGCTCCCTCGCAGCGCTGCAAGCTACTCCTCTCAGAGAGGTGGAGCTCTCGCAGCGCTGGCGGCGCGACTACACTCGCGCTTCACAGCGCTGCCGTGGCAGCGTGGCCGCGGCAGCGCTGTGAATCCGCGAGTGTAGCCAAGGCCTAAGAGAATCTGCCACCAGGAAGCAAAGGGAACCACAAGATGATTTCTGAGGGCAACACCTATGAGTGAGCTGTTAAACAGACAAGATGATGATAGATTGTATTTTAAGACCCATTTTTTTCCAAAACACGGCAAAGAAATATGATTAGCTCCTGAGTGCATATGTACTAATATTTCTTCCCTGGCATAACTGTAATAATCTCCATTTGTGAATTTGAACTTATACATACTAACAACTGTTTGGAAACTTTCTTAAGACTTTTTCTATACGGATTATTCTGGCAAGTGAGCTAGAAACCATTTAGGATTCTTTTTTATGGCAACCTTACTTATGCACGACTGATTTAGGGAGTCCCAGAGATAGTAGAAAACAGTTTGGTGGAGGGTTTTTTGTTTGGATGTTTAAGATCTCCCCCTTTCTCTCCCCTTTGTATTTTTTAAGAGGTGGGTCATGGGAAAGGAATTTTTACTATTCAGCCCTAGATTCAATGTTTCTCCAGAAACATCTTTCCAAACTGATGGGCTGGTAATGACAGACCATCATGGACTTCTAATGGACCATCTCTAGCAGGACTCTTGGAGCTTTGTTTTTCTGAATCCTCCCTCCAACTATTTCAAGTTGATATGCAAAAACTTTAAAAACAAAAGAGACAGATTCACAGTTATGCTAATTTTATGTCCTGGCTAGAAGGTGGGATCTGATAAAACATTCAAGTTAACTAACTGCAGGAGCACCTTACCCCCTAGATTTTTAAAAGTAGAAGAATATAAAATAACCTGCCCCCAAGAAATCATGCTCCTTAATACATTTAAGAAAAGTTGTCACCAGATCAGTTCCTCCGAAACGGCAGAGGATGAACCATTTACGATTAAATTCGATAAAGAACTTTCTTAGCACAAAGAGATACACATTCAAAGCTTGAGAAATCATGCATGGCAACTTCCTCAACCCCCACATTACAGAAAGAGGCTCAACATCTACTCAAAACAGGAACTAAATGCATACGGGGATTCTGAGGAAGGCAAGATATGCCAGCAGAGGAACCATCAACTCAAAACACCAAAGGAACAGACCTACTTTAAAAAGAGTTGTGTTTGCTAAATTAAAAGGAATTTGTTTTAAATTAAAAATAAATCAAATCAGAGTATCAACAAACACAAATATAGCTAATGCAAGAGGGGCTCTCTTGGGCACAAATTTTAATGGAGGAAAAACACAACTTTAGCAAAAATAAAGGATGTGGAACGTATAAAGAGGATCATAGCCTTCAGGTATCGTTTCCTCTGACTGTTCAATAAGAAACTTCATAAAGCTCCAGAAAAGCAAGTATACTATTTCCTAGAAAAAATACCAGTATATCAAACACTATTTGGTAAAACAAGCAGTAAATCAAACAAGCCACAATACAAAAATGTGTTTCCCACAGTGCAAAAGAAAGTGACATGAGAGTGAAGATTCTCTCACGTCAGTTTTGGACAATAGAAAAAAAACAAAAATGAACTGGCAGTTAGAGGCTAGATGTGCTAAAGAAACATGAACAGGAGTACTTGTGGCACCTTGGAGACTAACAAATTGATTTGAGCATAAGCTTTCGTGGGCTACAGCCCACTTCTTCGGATGTAGCCCACGAAAGCTTATGCTCAAATAAATTTGTTAGTCTCCAAGGTGCCACAAGTACTCCTGTTCTTTTTGCGGATACAGACTAACACAGCTGCTACTCTAAAGAAACATGGCGTAACTATTTCAGAGGAGTTCTAAATTTTCTTGTGTATAAACTTTAGCTAACGCCAGAACTTACAAGACCAAAGAGTGAGAGATCTAGAAAGGACACCAACTTTTGGAGAAATGAATTTCCTTTAATCATTCTTTCAAAACAGCTAATACCATGTACGTGACATTAATCCCACCATGTGTTATTTCATTAATATGCCACAGAGCACTAGTTATTTTATCTTAGTAACTATAACATTGCTAACCTGGTTCCATCCTGAGCGCTGCAGTTAACATCAGCCCCATACTCTAGGAGATGTCGCACAATGCTCAGCCAGCCTCTGGCGCAGGCCTCATGGAGGGCACAATAACCTGCATTGTCACGATGATTTACATCACAGACCTTGTTTTCCAAACAATACAGAACCACTTCCTGAAAATAGAGAAGGTGGGGGGGGAGAAGGATAGGTCATGTTATTTGTTGCTGTTGAGATGTGCATACCTTTAACATGTTTGGGTTATCTCTCTTTGAATGAAGGGGGTGTGGGAGAAAGAATCATGTGGCCATAGAAGTATCATTTTGAAAGTCAAAGACCGCTATTTTTTCACAAGCAAGGCAGCATTGTATTGCGCAGCACTAAGATCTCTATGCACACCAGTGGGATTTTCTGCATTAAATAATGGTAGAAAACACAGAGAAAGGATGTACCCATTTCACACTAAATTATGGCCTCTGTTTCCTCAGAATTTGCTTGGTGTAAACTGTTAGAAAGGTTATTAATCTTACCCCCGTGTATTAAAATATTAATACGAAAATGTTCCAAGCACAGCAGTAATGCATTCAATGTTAGCTTGATTAAAAAAGTTTTTAAAGACATGAAGGACAATGGTTTCCATTAGAAAACTAATCATAAGAAAATCCTAGCCCCAATGAAGTCAATGGAGCCAGAATTTCACCCACAGTGATTTTCTTCATTCAGAACTAGAGCCAGATGCTCGTTTCCAATAAATAACCTATCACTGTGGGAAGCCATGTGGATTTAACACAATTCATCTTGCAGTCAAATGTACCATGGTTGAAGGCCTAGGCCATCCTCAGCTCTGTGCTCTCATGCAACCTTGAAACAATGACTGTTCCATCACTCAACCAAAAATTTGGGATTGGTGCAAGTTTCATTTATTTGTGTGGGAGGCACAAACAAATGATACAATACGTAAAATAGCTCATGTGCTCTAAGATTAGCTGCAATCCATTAATTTTGCATTCTTTACCTTTAAAGGTCAAGCAGTGAACTATCTGCATGTTTATTTGAAAGCAATGTGGGGTTGTTTCCTTTCTCAGACAGAAAGTAATAAAATGCTGGGTGCAATGCATATATTCTTTCAGTTTCAAAATCTACCGGAAAGCCTACAATAATCTGTGCTCTTGGTATACCTGACCTGAGAATTGGTATCTAGGATACAGCATGAAGCTGTTCTTTTAGCAGGCCCTCACTAACCAGACTAAAGTGGATAGCAGCAAGCTAATGAGCTGTCTATCCCAGCCAAGGAAAGAAACCCAGTCACATGACATTGGGATCAAGTGCATCAGCCACTTACTGCTGGTGCAACGATCAATTTACCTCGATCCCAGCAGTCTGGTGTCTCACCAACCAAAAGCTTTATTGTTCCTATTAATAATTCTGAAGGCCAAAATCAAAGAACTATGGTTTTACCTGAATTCCCCCATGTCTACCTGAAAGGGTCTGTATAATTAATTCTGGAACCTGAATTTGCTTTAAACATAAAAAATGTTGATTGAAAATTTTCAGACCAACGGATTTTTACTTTGGTAGAAATTCACGTGTGCGTGCAGAGACACATTTTAAGGGACATCATAAAAGGGACTGATAAATGCTGCAACAAATCATTTTCTTTGGTAGTAATTTTTCACTGTAACAGGAAAGGATTTAATAATGTTGGTTTCAAATATAATACCGCTCAACTGTATATAGTTAAACACAATAGGCCAAATTATGCACTCAGATTTGCATGTGCTTATTTGAAGGTGGAATATGGCACAATCCTCTTTAAAAGATGGGCAGCATGTAGCCCACTTACAGGACTAAGTATGAAGCCCTTACTGGTTGCAAGCTAGCTGCCTTTTAGCTAACAGCAGTTCCTGTAATATTGAGCTGTAGTTTTAAAATGAAGTTACTCTTTAAAACAATTTTTAAGCCTCCAAATTTAGTTTTGATTAATTTTATTTTTATTTTTGTAAAAAGGAAAGACTTCCTAAGACAAAACGTTTACTGGACCAAAAGCTAATTTCGTTGGACAAGTTCATCTTAAGAGGCAACAAGAAGAAGGTTATTAACCACAAAATGTAAGCATGAAGACCATAAAACTCTACATTGTTAATTAATTATATGCCTCATTAACTTTTTTTTAACATGATTTACTCAATTCGTAGAAAATTTAACCATCACTGCTGAATGTATGAACATGTGGCAGCACAAACATTTTGGATTCATAAGCCTCCCCCTCTTTAACCTTAGAGAGAGGTTGTGAAGCTCGCATGGGTCAATTTAGATATATTCACGTGGCCCATTTAAAGCAGTGATCTGAACATCACATGCTTAATAAATCCAAAGAACCAACTAGCTTGCCACCAGCAAAAGCTACACCATAGCGGTGTTCACTGCCTGCAGTTTCTTTAGCTAAATAGTAAACAGTCATGGTAAGGAAAACACCACACATTTAAAAAGCTTTAACATATTTAAAATAACGAGGGCAGCTCTCTCTCCTCCCTCCTCCATCTTAATGGGAATCTCTCCCTTTCCACATGAAAATGCAGGTCAGCTTTCTCTGTGCACCATGCTCTCTCACCCTGGACCCACAGACGGCTATATGGATTATCCTCCACCCAATCCAGTGTGGAAACCACTGGGTAAGATAAAACAGCTGAAGTCTGTATTCCCTTTCCTGCTGAGCCACTCTGCACCATGGAGGTAGCCTCCTCCCGACCTAACGGAAGGAAACCCAGGAGAAGCGGCCAGCGCAGCTTCCATGCAGTCTTGTGGAAAGGGGACTAGGGGAGAGCAACATGTGGCTGGGAGGTGGCACAGAAGCACAAGGCTCTGGGAAGATGGTCCTATCCTGCAGGGCATCATGGGGATCCACGGATTGTGCAGGCCAAACCTCCTGCATGATCCATAATGAGGCAAACCCCATCCTCTGGTCTCCACTGAAACAATGGGTAGAGTCCCTGAGGGGAATTTCAGTCTTCTCCTCCCAGGCTCCTCCTGCATTTATTGCCCTCCCCTCATCAGCTACCAGGTGTCTCCCTAATGCCACTGCCTTTCCTGGCATGATGTAATCCTGAATTGACTTAGGGCGAAGACTGTTGAAAACTTTCAGGTACAAAACACTAACTAAAAGCACCAAGCAGAATGAAAAGTAGCATTTGAGCTCAAAACAATTCAGTATGCAAGCCTTTAGTGTGTAGCTTTATGCTCCCTATAGGCGGGGGGGGAGGGGGAAATGTGTGCTTAAAATTGTACTTAAGTAATTTAAATAAATATTTATTTGATGGACCCGTACAGAATGTACTTGTAATACTAATATCCTAGTTAACTAAGGGCCTGATCCAAACCGCCTTGAAGTCAATGGAAAGACTCCCATCAATGTGCTTTGGATCAGGCCCTAAAGACATACAGGGCCAAAGCCTACTCCATCTTACTTGCTTACGTAGCCCTATTGGCTGCAGCCAGGCTACACATCTGCATAGATGCAAGCCAGATTGATCACTAACTACTTTGTGAGTGTGTGTGTAAAAGCTGAAACAGGGATATTCACAAACAAATGCTCCAGTCTAGGGAAAGTGACGCTGTCATAGTCATCTACACCGTACTACACAAGAATTAGAATTTAAAACGTTCAAACATGGCCAAGGAGGTAAAGTAAGGCTTCATTTAAAGACAAGTAAATGGACAGCCTGGGTAGGGGGCTTGTAGAGATTCTATAGCTTCCAGTGCTACTCTGCCCTATTGCAGAAAGAGACCCCTTTACTGCCAAACAAACCACTAAACTTTCTGAAATTCCAGGCATGTTCTTTACGCTAGCCACCTACAACAGGGTTTGATGGCAGGATTATAAATCATCATTCGAATGGCAAGGTTTTGGGGGAGAGGGGAGACAAAAGCACATTTTTACCTGGTACGAAAGCGGAGGGAGAGAATAGTTTTATCAAAGACTTGTAAGCAGTGTCAAATACATTGCCTTCATTTAAAACATGACATCAGTGTTGTACCCTCTTCAGAATTATTTGGATTTGTCTACACTTCAGTAAAAAAACCTACTGCATGGCCACGGCTGGCCTGGGTCAGGTGAATTGGGCTTGCGAAGCTCAGGCTGTGGGGCTATAAAATTGGACATTTGGGTTTGGGCTGAAGCCTGGACTCAGAGACCCTACGAGGGGAAGAGGGTCTCAGTGCCTGGGCTCCAGCCTGAGTTCAAACGACTGCACTGCTATTTTTAGCCCTGCAACCCAAGCCCGAGTCAGCTGACCCAGGCTCGGAGATCCAGTGCCACGGGTTTATCATCGCACTGTAGACATACCATTATAACCCCAAGGAGTCCTCCCCACTTTCAATGTCATGTGGGTGTGCAGAACTGGCAAGGGAATGAGTAACGACAATTGAGAGCCTCTATCTACAAGGACACTGAATAGAGAGTTCCAGTAATTTCTCTGGATGAAGCTAAACTCCCATTTTCCAATGATTTTCTCCTACTGTTTCACTAGATACAAAGAGCAAATTACAGTTAGAAGCAACATAAGCATAATGGGGTTCTGAGACCTATGCTATGCATCATTCAACTACATGTCTACTGAAGGCTCCCTGCATGCACATATAATTTATTTCAGCAAATGCAGCCCCAGAGCAAGGACTACAATAGAAGGACCTGGTCCTAGGTGGAGAGGAAGCTGAAAAGGGCCTCATTGTCTTGCTTTGCACAGAGCTAGTCCTGCCTAGAGAGACAGATGAAGTGTCTTTTAAATTTATATTTGGAGTTATTTGCTGGTGTCTCACAGAATGCTACACCGAGCTCTCTCAGTATACTTGGATATATGCTCTCTAGATCAGGGGTGGGCAAACTACGGCCTGCAGGCCAGATCCTGCCCGCCAGCCGTTTTAATCTGGTCCTCGAGCTCCAGCTGGGGAGCGGGGCCTAGGGCTTGCCCCCCTCCGGCGCTCCACGCGGCTTCCAGAAGCAGCAGCACGTCCCCCCTCTGGCTGCTACGCGTAGGGGCAGCTAGGGGGCTCTGCTCCACATGCTACCCCGCCCCAAGCGCCGCCCCCGCAGCTCCCATTGGCCAGCAACTGTGGCCAATGGGAGCTGCAGGGACAGTGCCTGCGGATGGGGCAGCGCACAGCAGAGCCGTCCGGCCTCACCTCTGAGTAGCAGCCCGGGGGGGGGGGGGGGGGGGGGCGGGGGGGGGCGGGGCCCCCCCCCCCCGGGGGGGGGGGGGGGGGGGGGGGGGGGGAGTGGAAAGAGATGCCGCTGCTTCCAAGAGCCACTTGAGATAAGCGCTGCCCAGAGCTTGTTTACCTTACTATGTGAGAGAGTTTTAGGCCCTGATTCTACCCCGACTTATGCATGTGCTTAACCTTATGCACTGTGTGTAGTCCCATTGGCATCAATGAGACTACTCGGAGTGCACATGAGCATCACACAGCAGTCTGACATGGAAACTGTGGGTCAGATACTCAGCTACTGTGAAGAAGCAAGAGGGAGAAAGACTCTGGAGCACTAAAAAGAAACCCTACGTTTAAATTTCAGGTCCCATGGGAACAGAAATAATGCAAATTATAAAGATTCCCACAGCAACTGCATAATAATATAACTCCTAGCTAGAGTGAGAAAACCCAGAACTAGAATGTGTGTTTGTCTAGGCCAGGGGTTCTCAAACTGGGGGTTGGGACCCCTCAGAGGGTCACGAGGTTATTACATGGGGGGTTCTGAACTATCAGCCCCCCACCCCAGACCCCGCTTTCCATCCAGCATTTATAATGGTGTTAAATATATTTAAAAGGGTTTTTTAATTTATAAGGGGGGGGGAGGGGTTGCACTCGCAGGCTTGCTACATGAAAGGGGTCATCAGTACAAAAGTTTGAGAATCACTGGTCTAGGCTAAACAAAAATTTTCCAGACTAAATTCAGCCTTCCAAAGTTGGAACAGGCTTCTGCCTAAACTGGGGTTCCAAACAAGACAAAATCTTTATGGGCTGGAGCAAATCTTTCAAGCTGGACAGGCCTCTGCCGAAACCTGACTTCCAGGCTGACTCAATCTTCAAAACTGGAGCAGGCCTCTGTCTAACCCAAGCTCCCAGGCCTAACTGCCTCTTTCAAAGCTAGGGCAAGTTTTATAGCTCCTTATCCCTGCTCTGACTAAATACCATCAAAATCAGTAATCACACTCACGATGAACCACTTTTGTCACAGCAATACTTCGTAGGATTGGGACCCTAATATGATATTACAAAATATCCCCTCCCCCAATAAATAAAACCATGTTTCTGAGACAGCAGAGATGGTGGATTCAGCAACTACTGATTTTTGTAGAAGCCAGGTCTGTTTGTTTAGAGCAGTATTAATGCTGAGAAGCGTCAAACTCTAAAAATATTTAGAACACTTTCTGCAATATATCCAAACACGCAAGTGGACACACCAAACATTATGTTCAGGCTCAAATATCAAAACTGTCCATTTTCTTTTGTAAATGACATGTCCTTAATATAAAAGGAAAGCAAAACCAGAGCTCATTAAAGCTCTCCGTACACCACACGGAACGTTAATTTGTGATTTTATACAGTGTCAGACAATATAGTGGTGGCGTTTCAACCCCTTATAAAACCTTCCTAGGTAGGAGTCCAGTTCTCAAGACACTGCACGCCCTCCACTCCCAACAGCTATAACCAGAGTTCAGGGTGCACAGCACCAAAGATTTTGGCCGGTATTGAACACACTATAAACCAAGAGAGTTATCAAGTTTTTGCTCCTCACCATCACTGTAAACATTCAAATTAAATGATGCTTTAATGAAAAACAATAAAAAAATAACCGCCCCCCCCCAAAGACGAGAAATGCATAAACTACAAATCTGTTTGTAGCTACCTCATCAGTGCACCAGGATTACATAAACTAGAATTACAAAGTGACTTTAATCCTGTGTACAAATAAGATTTTTTTTTTTTTAAATTAAAGAAAGCAAATAGCTCCCGCATCTCAATTCAGAATATTTAAAGGGATTCTTGCCTCATATCCCAGACGAGCTGCCCTTTGCAGAAGAGTTTCGCCAGCATTCTTATTGACAATAAGTCTTCGTGCTTCAGGCGGCATGGGACGACTTGGGGTGGTCTCCTGAGGGGTGCTTGCAATCTGCAACTGCGAGGGCTGAGAGACAGGTAATAATGAGGAAGTCTGCTGCAGGCGATCATACAGCTTCTGCTCATATGATTTGGCTGGTGAAGAGTCACAGTCTGAAGTAGGCTCTGGTCGCTTTCTGAATCTTCTTGTTACTGTGACCTGTCAAAATCATTATTGGATTTTTCCCCCCCTTTTTAACAGTACACTGATGGGAATATATTTTGCCACTTAAGAATTACATTTCTGTTCTCATTACAAAAATCTACTACTGTTACTAAGTTTACAACTCCTCAGTCTTTATGTCCGCACTAGGCTTTATCTCAGATAGACTAAGAGAACAAATTCAAAATATGCAAATAGTAAAAAGGGGGAGGAGTTTGAATAAAATTAAGTCCACCTTCGCTAGAACATCCTTCATAATAATGACCCTTTGTCTATAACGACCCCGATGCCTAGATCCCACCTTGACCCCCCACCGCTGTGGCAAGGGCTGACAGCATAGCTGGAGGAGCTGTCAGCCCCAGGGCTGGAGGAGCTGTCAGCCGCCCTCCTGCCCCGGAGGCAGGACTCTTTCACTATAACGAACCCCTAGCTCTAATGAACAAATGGTTTGGATCCCAATGGGTTCGTTACAGCGAGGGTGTCCTGTATTGCTACATAGCACAATAACGTGTTAGCTTGAGTGAGCTGGCTCTGCTGTACACTCTGTGAGGTTAGTGGATGATTAAATCTAAATAAAGATACCTTATCTTCAACATTTTCAATATCTGTGGTGTCATCCCCTGTCAGGGATGACCTCCTTCTCCTCTCCTGTAGTGCCAAGTGTTTTGTTTTACACTGACGTTTCCCTGATGGCTTCTCACACTCAGAATATCTCTGCAGCAGGGATGTAGCTTGGAAATCCTCCTCTTCATCTGTGCACAGCACATCTGTATTCCGGCTCTCTTTAATTTTCTGCTGTTTGGCAGCCAACCTCGAGGCTGGAGTACAGCTTGGCTGAGTCTGCCTTTTGCTGTTTGCATTGGTGGATGAAAGGCTCTTCGCAGGCGGAGAGACCATGAATAGAGGCAATCCTAAATGGGAGGAAAGGCATTACATGTTGCATGGTGTGTTGAGAGGAAAACGCATTGTTAACACTTAACACTAACTCCTTTCCTGTTTAGGAGATTCACCAATTACATTTTCAATTCATTAATATTTTAAATGTTCTACATTCAAAATGTAAATATGTGAACTCACAAGTTGCTAAATTTAAAGTAGTTGTAATTGTCTGATAAAACTAATACAGGAAATTCTCTATTACTATTGTGCCTAGATACTGCAGAGGCCTATCAGTGCACTGATACGCAACCTACACACTGGAACCTCTAGCCTCAGTGGGCAAAACAAGGAGCAGAAAGTCTCAACTGTGAATTTCCTGGTTTGGTGCGTGTAAATGACAAAAGTAGTTTCCTTACCTGTAATTGTCTTATCTGAATGGGAACTCACCTTCTTCCTCAGGCTGGGAACTGCTGTTTTTTTCTGCCTTTTCCAAGTTTAAGTGGCAGGCAAGAGGTATATGGGATGGGGAAGATATTCTGTGTTCTAGTTAAAGAATATAAGAATGGCCACACTTGGTCAGACCAGTGGTCCACCTAGCCCAGTATCCTGCCTTCTGACCGTGGCCAATACCAGATGCTTCAAAGGGAACTAACAGAACAATTATCAAGCGATCCATCCCATCATCTAGTCCAAGCATCTGGCAGTCAGAGAGGGTCATTGGAGGAGAGCATTGAGGGAAGACTCAAAGGACTCTATCCTCAAAGACAAAGGACGGAGAAAGTAGCAGGTCAATTTCTTAGTGCTTTCCAAATAATTCTGAAATAGGCTTGCTGTGACTTTCTGCCTACAAAGTAGATGGATTCCTAGTGGAGTGAGCAACTATATCTTCAAGACTACTTTAATTAGATGTCTTGTAAAACTGGAGGATGAATTAAATAAACTATCTACATACAAAATATTTTGATGCTTTATACCCCTTCTATATTTCCCAGAGCATTGGGCTTCCTCCAGGGTTTAGTTCTACAGAAGTAGAATTTCACAGCCCTGACCACATGTAAAGTGTGTAATTTTTCTAGGATGCAAGGGGGTCTAGGATAAAGTGAGGGCAAAGAACATGATAATTTTAAATAGAAATCTGAATTTCTTTTAAGAAACAGAATTGGGGCTGACTTCTGAACCACCTTCTTTGGAAAAAAATTAAAGCAAAGCTGTCTGATGAAAGGGGACAAAAGTTTCCCATCCTGATAGCTACAAAGAAGGGAAACTTCAGTCAGATTATATTGAACCACTTTCTGAGTCACTAGGGGAAGTGAGATAGATTGCAGTTCTTCTTCCTAGATCCACAGGTTCTAAGACCAGAAATGACCATTGTGATCATCTAGTCTGACCAACTGTATAGCACCGGGCACAGAACTTCCCCCAAATAATCCCTACAGCATCTCTTTTAGAAAAACATCAAATCTTGATTTTAAAATTGTCCGTGATGGAGAAGCCACCACAACCCTTGGAAAATTGTTCCAATGGTTAATTGCGCTCATGGTTAAAAATTTACACTTTATTTTCAGTCTGAATTTGCCTAGCTTCACCTTCCAGCCATTGAATTGTGTTATAACTTTCTCTGCTAGACTGAAGAGCCCATTATTAAATGTTTATTCCCCATGCAGGTACTTGCAGACTGTAATCAAGTCACCCCATAACTTTCTCTTCAGTAAACTAAATAGATTGAGCTCTGAGTCTATCACTATAAGGCATGTTTTCTAATCCTTTAATCATTCTTGTGGCTCTTCTCTGAACCCTCTCCAATTTATCAGCATCCTTCTCGAACTGTGAACACCAGAACTGGACACAGTATTCCAGCAGCGGTCACACCAGTGCCAAATACAGAGGTAAAATAACCTCTCTACTTCTACTCAAGATTTCTGTTTATGCATTCCAGGACTGCATTAGCTCTTTTGGCCATGGCATCACACTGGGAGCTCATGTTCAGCTGTATCTCCCACGACCCCCAAATCTTTTTCCACAGTCACTGCTTCCCAGGATAGAGTCCCCCATCCTGTAAGTATGGCCTGTGTTCTTTGTTCCTAGATACATTTATCCATATTAAAAACACATGGTGTTTGCCTGCACCCAGTTTGCCAAGTGATCCAGACTGTTCTGAATCAGCCACCTGTCTGCTTCATTATTTACCCCTTCCCCAATTTTGGGGTCATCTACAAACATTATCAGTGATGATTTTATATTTTCTTCTGAGCCATTGATAGAAACATTAAATAGCACAGGGCCTAGAACCGATCCCTGAAGGTCCCCACTGGAAACAGACCCACTGGATGATGATTAGGCCCCTACCAAATTCATGGCCATGAAAAACGCGTCACGGACAGTGAAATCTGGCCTCCCCCCATGAAATCTGGTCTTGTATGCTTTTACCCTATACTATACAGATTTCACAGGAGGAGACCAGTGTTTCTCAAATTGGGCATCCTAACCCAAAAGGGAGTTGCGGGGGGGGGGGGGGGGGGGGGGGAGGAGGAGTCGCAAGGTTATTTTAGGGGGGTTGTGGTATTGCCACCCTTACTTCTGCGCTGCCTTCAGAGCTGGGCGGCCGGAGAGTGGCGGCTGCTGACTGAAGCCCCAGCTCTACAGGCAGCAGCACAGAAGTAAGGGTGGCAATACCATACCATGCCACGCCATCCTTACTCTGCGCTGCTGCTGGTGGCAGCTCTGCCTTCTGAGCTGGGCTGCCGGCCAGCAGACACCACTCTCCAGCTCAGAAAGCAGCGCCACCGTCATCAGCAGCACAAAAGTAAGGGTAGCAGTACCGCAAAGCCCCCACCACCACAGCTCCTTTTTGGATCAAGCTCCCTACAATTACAACACTGTGAAATTTCAGATTTAAATAGCTGAAATCATGAAATTTACGACTGTTAAATTCTATGACCATGAAACTGACCAAAATGGACTGTGAATTTGGTAGGGCCCTAATGATGATTCCCCATTTACAGTTACGTTTTGAGACCTATCAGCTAGCCAGTTTTTAATCCATGTATGCCATGTTAATTTTATATTGTTCTGGGATATTTTTCTAATCAAAATGTCATGCGGTATCAAGTCGAACGCCTTACAGAAGGCTAAGTCCATTGCATCAACACTAATACCTTTATTAACCAACCTTGTAACCGCATCTAAAAAAAGATATCCTGTCAAACTAACAATGTGTTTTGCATAAACCTATGTTGATTAGCATTAATTACATTGCTCTTGTTTAGTTCTCTATTAAAACAAATCTTGTATCAGCCCCTCCATTATGCTGTCCGGGTTCAATGTTAGGCTGATAAGCCTATAATTACTGGGTCATCCGATGACTGAGGCTCCACTGTTCCCAAGTAGGGTGACCAGATAGTAAGTGTGAAAAATAGAGACGGGGTCGGGGGGTGATAGGAGCCTATGTAAGAAAAATCCCCAAATATCGGGACTGTCCCTATAAAATCGGGACATCTGGTCACCCTATACCCAAGGGCCTCAAATCAGGGCTCTCTGAAGTGATGATGCTTTCAGAAAAGGAAATGTGGATGAAGCAAGCTGGAACTAGAATAGAGAGGACGCGTGGCATCCAGGACAGAGACCTGCACTTCAATCTAGAGTCTTAGGAGAGCCATCTAGTAGGATGCCCAGAATCTCTTTTGGGATTTGTCTTCCTTCAGTTACCCATGTAAGCTCAATTTGCACTGGGCTTTCTGGATTTGAGAAAAGTCAACCATTTACTCTCAAGAGCTATGTTCTAGGAGAAGTGTGTCAAACATCTGGCCCACCTGATGTACTTGTACTGGCCCATAGGATGCAAAAATCTATGCTTTAAAAAAAAAAAAAAAAAAAATTCAAAGTTTCTAGGTTTCCTGGCTATGAAAACCTTCCAAACATGAACAGCACATAACCGATGTGGTGGTGTCTTCCTGAATGTGCAGACAGCCTGAAACAGTAACTGAGGTGCAAACTCTCCTTCCCCTAAATAGTCTCATTGGTGTAACATGTGTAAAGCCCAATAACATCCTTCAGTGTCATCATTAACTATTTAATCGCCAGTTGTTTTAATGGGGGTGAGAATAAAACTGAATGGGGATACAGTGGGAAGATGGTGGAATTAAGAGTTGCTGCAGATAAAGAAATAGAGAAGACTCTCAGAGATGGGGAAGAGGGAGAGAAACACAGAAAGGGAGGACGGGAAAGGAAAAGAGACAGAGGCTGAAAAAGCAGTGGTACCAAAGAACAGAAGGTCTTCCCACTGAGTGATGCTGAATGCAACAATAAGGTGCTGATCAAATAAAGTATAGTTAGTACATAAAGACTAAGTTCTACTCTAACTTTTCACAAACCTCCTACTAATAATCACTGAAATCCTAAATCTATACATCAGCACATGAACTATTACAAGTTGTATGAGTTAAAGGGCCTTGGTGAATAAGGTCACAAGAGATTGGCAGTATCCACAGCAGACATGCTCATCAGTCTGGGAAATACAGGGCCACCAAAGGGTGATCAATCCTCCATCTTGTCTGATCTTTCTGGCTACTCTGAATTTGAGGGGAAAGAGTGGACAGGAATATCCTCAGACACCCAGACAAGGGAATAACCAGGCATTGACCCTATGTTGGCGCCAGTGCTGGGAGCAGAATTTGGTTCTCTTTTTGGTGGACTGAGTTGCAAATGGGTCTGCTTGCGGAAGGAACCACCTCTGTGTAATCTGACTGAACGGTCACTGGTTTAGCATCCATCTTAGAACTGCTGAGCCAGGCAGACTATTGGACTTGCTGTGGATGTACATGACTGAGGGGCAGATGCTGGTATTCCAGATACAGAAGAATCCTTCTGTTCTCTCTATTCTGGCTTTTGTTTTTTGTCTTGCCTAGGTGGCAGTGATATACCATAGTGGTTCTGTGGTTATCCTCCATATGAGTGGCTGCAATTCCCAGAGGGACTCTTGGGACAAGGTCTATTTCATTCCTCACTGCCCGCAACTCCAGGAGGCTAACGCTGTGCTGGGATTCCTGAGAAGACCACTTGCTCTCAGCCACATTAGGACCCATCTGCACTCCCTATCCTGAGAAGCCAGCATTGGTCATCATGCAGATTGCTAATAGCTCTGGCACAGGTCCGCCCCGAAGAGAAAATGGAGTGGACACCATCATTAAAAGGGACTCGTGCCTGGAGGGACTGTCAATAGACAGTCCATATCCTAAGTCTGCAAGCTCCAGTGCCTGATCAGGAAGGGGGAATTGCCCCATAGGCCACCTGGTGCCAACCAGCTGAGAGTACTGGTGTGCTGTTGACTGGAAGGCACTGGGGAATTGCTTCATGTGGGGTAAAATTTGGTCAAATTTCTCCTCTGGCAAAACCATGAGGCCCAGGTTGATTTTGAACAGGGCTCCCAAATGCACGAGTCTTGAGATCGGACAAGGGAGCTCTTCTGGTCACTCTCTATTAATCTAAGATGTTCCAGGACCAAATTTGGCAAGCATATTGTCACTTAATATGACTGAGTAGTCACCAGTAGGTTGTGCATGTAGTGGCAGATCTAGATGCCCCTGTTGTCTCAGTCCAGCTCCCTAGATGGCCATCACCATTACAAATCCCCAAAGAGAGGATGACATGTCCAAGGGCACTGCCTGGAGCTGATAATGTTTGTTCCCAATTGCAATTGCCCCAGCACTGCAACACATAGAAGCCACTGGGTCACAGGGACATAGAAGATAAACTTGCTTGAGATCTATGAACCATGAGAAAAGTTGGGGGACTATTGGATCAGAAGAGCTAAGGCCGACTTCCTCCTCATGCAACTTCAGTGCATGGAGAGGCCTATCTAGAGAACGATGGGGAAGAATTTCCAAGCCCTGGTAAATGGAGAAAAACAAATCAAAGAATTTACAGTTCAGTGGGGATGGAAGTAGCAGTTGCAGCAAAATGACTTGAAAACCCTTAAGTGTCTCTCGAGAATGGGTGGGCCGGGCATAATTTAAATCAGGTCTAAGGTGCTATTAAGGGCTTATTCTTGTTTCACATTGTCAAAGGGTGCCAGGATGCCTCTGGAAATAGCATCAGCATCTAAAACCACATATTTCTTCGAGCCAACATGTTAAAGAGAAGAGAAGATCTGGCAATATCATACCAGGCATTGCAAAGGAAAGCTAGCATCAACATTACAGAATCCAGCTGTCTGGCCTCCCTTCTTTTAAGTTCTACAAGACCTCTTCTGCAAGCACAAGAAGGAGCAGAAGATGGACAGGTCTGTCTGAGCCAGTGCCAGACACACCATGGTAGCTCGCAAAGTAATAGAGAAGAGGCTTTGACTCTTCTAAGACAGCTGTCCATCTTCAAGTCCACCAAAACCTGCCCCATCGATTTACCATCAAGATCTTTTTCTTTCCCCCCTGCAAACAATCCTGACTGAGATGAAGGATGGAAAAGAGGTCCCTTCCAACCCTGATATTCTATGAATTGTAGTTCTATAATCTTTGGGACAATTTGGTAACTTTATCCAATTGGACTGGATACCATTTTAGAGACCTTATTGACTGGACTTCCCACCTGGCCTCAGCAATTCTCAAGAGATTCTGGTATGGGGCAAGTGGAGCGGCTTTCCCTATGCCTCATCTTGATGGGGTCCTGACTGAGGGTTGGTTGAGTTGCAGGTTTGGCTATCTTGAGCGTGAAATGTATCAAATCAACCGAGTCTATTAGTGAACAAGCAACCTGGGACATCCGATTCAGAGTGCTCAGAGCAGGTGGGAAACTCCTCTTTATCCTCCAAGAACTGGGGCAAATATTAGAGCTTGTCTACATTTAAAACACTGCAGCAACGCTGCAGCACTTCTGTGAAGACTCTACCAATGACAATGGGAGGGATTCTCCCATCAGCGTAGGTAATCCGCCTCCTGAGAGGCAGTAAGTAGCTGGGTCAATGGCAGAATTCTCCCGTCGACATAGCGCTGTCTACACTGGAGGTTAGGCCAGTTTAACTACATCGCTCAGGGATGCGAAAAGTCCAACCCCGAGCAACATAATTATATCGGCCTAATTTCCTCATGTAAACCAGGCCTTAGTTACATCTAGGGGAGTCCTCAGAAAAAAACAGACTAAATTTGCTTTGGGGAGGGTGGGGGGAGAAGGAGACTGCTTACAGCCTTTGATCTGCAAATCCTGAAAGGGAGAAGAAGGAGAGCCTTATCCTCTCTTTCTGAGAGTGGGATGGAGGGAGAAGGAAGAGCTATCTGAGAAGATGTGGAGTCTCTGTGAGCAGAAACAGCCACATGGTTTGGGTTTGCAGGATGCCAGTCAAGACAGCACAAAGCATGTTGAGGATATCTGAGTGCAGCTGAGATTTTAAGTTGCTTAGGTTTGTGGGAGCGATACCTCCTCAAGTGACTGAGGTAACTAATCACTTGAGGTTTGAGAGCTGGGGAAGGGGAGAGAGAAGACAGAAATGATGCATGCGGGTGAATGGTGGGAGGGAGGGGAAGCAAAACAGGGAAAGAGCCGTAGTGCTTGGCCCCTCCCTGGAATACTGTGGGCAGCTGGAGCTGGCCACTGTGACAGTCTGGGGGAGGTCCCAGGGAGCCCACCTCTTCCACCGATTGGGTCAACACTTGCTGGCTGCCACGGTGATGGAGCAGAAATAACAGAAGCGAGCACGCCCCAGACTGGAGTAAGTGGGGAGACAGTCCTGCTTAGGAGAAGCCCCGGTTGTGGGAGAAGACTGCCAGCATGTGGAGCTGAATACAGGAATAGGAGCCTTTGATGCTGCTGGATGGGCCTTGCTCAGCTATTGAAGCAGTTGTGGGGGTGTTAAGGAATCATACTGCTAGTCAAGGGGAATCCCTAGATTCACTCAACCCCCCAGCCCCTCCACACAACCTCCCGGGAACCCTCTGAGGTCAGGTCTACACTTAAAATGCTTCAGTGATACAGTGAGGCGCTTCAGTGAAGAGCTTCTCCTGCCGGAGTACTTAATCCGCCTCCCTAGAGGCCGGTAGCTATGTCGACAGGAAAAGCCCCCCCCCCCCCCCATCAACATAGCGCTGTCTACACAGGGGTGAGGTCGATATAACTGCATCACTCGGGGTGTGGATTTTTCACACCGAGTGACGTAGTTATACCAATGTAAGTTTACAGCATAGACCTGGCCTGAGATGGAAAGTGAACTAGAGGAGCAGGAGAGAGAGAGAGAAAGAACCTGGCAAAATATCCTGAAGAACAGAGCCCTCAGTGAGTCACTGAGGAAAGCTCTGCACGTGCACATGGAAGAACACTGGGGAGCAACCACAGGGCAGTTCATCAGGCGTGTCTGTAGAGAAAGCAGACAGGCAGACTGCACTACGGGAAAAATCAGGGGTAACCTCTTGACTGCCTCTAAGCCTTTGAGAAAGCAGAAAAACTCAGCAGTTCTTAACCTGATGGAACAGCAGATTCCCATGATAGAGAATCAAAGTCTTCATGCTACTCATACTGGACTTCTTGTTTGTTTTTAATTATACCCAAAAGGCACTAATCCATTTAGCTATACATGCAGTAAGTATTCTTACATGGACTAACAACCTGGAGTTTTTTTTTCTAAATCAGAACTATTCATGAATTATAAGAATGCCAAAACATCTGCAGACACAAATCTTCAATTTTAAAGTCATTTAAACCACAATTTAAAAACAAAAACAAAACAAACAAACCACATACACACCCATCTGACAAATTTTAGCTAGTGATTTTTTTTTTTTTTTTTTTATAGTGGAGCTGTAAGTCCTTATACATGTGGACTTCTATAAAAACTGCTGACAATTCCTTAACAGTGGTGGCAGCATGCATCACTACTAATGCTATGCCAGCTGATGTTTCCCTAGTAGTCTCTGCATACCTTGTTCATTGTCACTTGTTTTGAGGGACTCTTCAGACCAACTTCTATTGCTTTTGACCTCTGACCTTTTCCTGGTGTGCCTTTCTTCTGTGCAGTCTTTGACCTTTGCAGTGGCCTCTGGGTGAACAGCCTCAGCTAAATCTTTCCTGCTTTGCCGGCCCAACTTGCCGGACGGGGATCTCTCTGGTGACACCTGCTGCTCCCATAGTTCCCTAAGATGCTGCAGGTGACGCTGCTTTTTGGGATGGAGCCCTGTTAATTCAATGCACACCTTCAGGTTGGTCACCTCATTACAATTGGGCTCTTCTAAGTGGTTAGAGGAATTGTTTGTCATTTCCCTCTCAGGCCAGTCATCTAATGGAAAAATAACTAAAAATTAATCAAAAAGCCCCCTCAACTTAAAACAAAAGCTACATTTCACTTGCGGGGCATATAGTCTCAGCTTTACCACCACACTATGCATTTTAAAAGGTTTGGTCATTAAGGGTCACATGCACTAGGGTCATTTGCATTGCTATGGCTACCGTGTCCAATGACTAGTGCTTTACCCTCAGATACCAAGATATTATTTTAAGTGAAATGACAGTGCTCAGACTGGTAACTATCAAGTTCATAAATGGAGACATTAATTCAGAAGGATACTCCTTTCACAAGAAATTCTTTAAGGGACACCAAAGCAATGGAGTTACCTTTGGAGCTCCTCCTCTTTTTTGCCTTTGACACAGCTTCATCCTGCAGTTCATCCACAAAGTTTTCGTTTTGGCTGCTCTCATTCTGTACTCTCTCGCCAGAGTGTTTACGCTTTCTATCCAGACGTGGGCATGGATGCTGACTGATATCTTCTGTTGACTGGTCCCCTATATTTTCATAGAGAGGATGTCTCTCCAGATAATATTTCTCAGTTGGAGGGTCTCTTTCCTCTGAGGTGTCAAGAAAATGATCTTGGTTGTTTTCTGCACTATTAAAATCACCTAAAAATAATGAAAAAACAAAACAAAACAAAAAGAGTCTATTGTGAAATAACTCATTTCTGATCTCTTCAATGTCAATCTCCTAACAATAGATCCTTATGATTTCTGAATCAAACAAGAAATAGTTTACTTTAGATCTAATTTTGCTACAGCCAGCTGTAAAACAGCAACTTTCCCAGCAGTCAAGTTGAAAACCAAGCACGTATGCAAATTTTTGGCCTTCAATTTTTAGCCAGCATCCAACCAGGCACTTCACCATACAAGTAGCCATAGAAATGCCACAGTATACTTACCTCTCTCTTTAATTCAGGGTTTTTCCATGACTTTAAAGAATCACCTTTAGATATCAAAAGCACATACTCTTTTGAAAGAGTAACCTTAAAAATCAGATAGCAATGCAAACTTCATTTCTGCAATGGCTTTTATAAAATTAATTTCAGCAGCTCTGATACTTTAAGTCAATGCAAGACTAATCATGCCAAACTGCAGAGCCTGATTACAAGAATTCAACCCCGCTACTGTGTGTCCTTGGATATACAAATGGGAAACAGAAGTGAATGCACATTCTAGCACTCACTCTTTGATAGGAAAAACACTTCAAGAATAGCTGTGAAATGATAAAATGCTACCTGAATTTATTTTAAGGTTATATGCAGCCCTGTATACCTGTAAGAATCTCCCAGTCACCATATAGCAAGTTCCTTCATCTCTTCCTTCAAAAAAATCAAGCATTCACTTATTCCATGAAGCTTTCCAGCTACAGTGACCATATAAGCCTTGAAAAATTTACCTGACACTACTTGAGTAAGATTACTAGCCAAGGAGAAAAATGCCTGTGCTACCATGCCCCTCCAAACTTAAGAACCCTGATTCAGGATCATGCTTAATGTCAATGGGACTTAAGCATTATACAGGGATTCTTTGAATAGAGATTATTTCTTGAAACAGGCCTAAACAAACAAAATAGGTGCGTACTACTTATTATGCACTATACAGAAGTAACATGTCAATCAACTTTGAATTTTTATATTATATATACACACACACTTTTATATATTAGAGTTTAGGTCTCTCATAAGTCTTACCCTTCTTGGCTCACTCTCTTTTGTTTTCTTATTGTTTACAGTCCATTTCCTCTTTTCTTTCTCTCCCATCTCCCTACATTTCACATCCCTTTTGCTTCCAAATACATTGTCGTCTTTTCCTCAGCCCCTCTATTTTCAGTCTTTCTCCCATTTCTCTCCTCAAAACTACTCTCATGTACACACACAAAGTCCACTTAGTTTCTAATTTATCCTATCAATCTCTTCTCTTCAACCATATCTGCTCACCCACGACCCACTTCCTTACACTCACCCTGGCCCCATTTACTCATCCCCACCCATCCCATCTACTTACTCATGCTTGCCCCTTCTTACACAGGGCTTGACACATTTTCCAGAAACCCAACAGTCTGTGAACTAGATTAAGGGTCCCCACTCTCCTTTTGGCAATGCCCAGGCAAGAAGAAAAGCCAGGCCCCACTGACTGGGAAAGGCAGAGGGTAAATTGAGCTGGCGTGCCACTATTCCATTTGCCAGTACTTCTCCTTGGTGCCTGCCTCCTCTGCTCCTGAACTTAAATTTATTTTTAAATGAACGCTTAGCCCTTTAGTTCCTAGCCCTCGTGATTACAAAGACAACCTTCAAAATGTGAATCAGCTATAAACCAACTCAATCATGTCTACCTGAATCTGCAGACCAAATGAAATAATGATGTGTAGTGCACACTATTTGCTTAAATGGGTGCTGGTTCTGAAGTCTAATGCTGACATTTACATGGTCTTCATTATTTACTATTTTACTGATGTTTAAAGCACACAAAAGAGGACTATCCTATTATGAAAATTTCAAAGGTATTCTACAAGCAGTATCTCATTGTGCAGGGATAGTCTATTTTTTGTCAAGGTCCAAATGTTTTGGTCAAGGTATAGTCAAGGTCCAGACTCCAGAGAAAATAATAAAAAAAACCCCAACAATGATAATGATAATAAATAAGTAGTAGTAGTAAATAAAAGGATTTCATGGTCCGTTCAGTCTGGTGATCTGGATTTGGCCCACGGTCTGCCTATTGACTACCCCGTCATAGTGTGTCGTAAGTGAACCGAGCTTGAGAAAGTTTTTTTTCCCCCCGGAGGAGTTTATGCTGGTTTTCCTACCAGGATGGTAGGAACCTGGACCCTGCTTGTGGCATCATCTTTTGTAGCCTCGAGCTAATAGGTTCCTGACAAAGCCAAGCACCCAAATAGTCTGGCTGTTGGAAGGAAGAGAGCGTGTGTTCCCCCAACCTCTACCTCAGAGCTCTCTAACTACTACAAGGATGGTATCAAGTCCTTCCTTCCTTAGCCTTTGTCTATGTTCTGCCAAAGCTAAATTGACCTCATGTTTTTCAGTTTTACTGCTGCCCTTCGGGTTTCCTTTAGCAGCAGTGATAGTGAAGCTGCCTCTGGTCAGTTTACACTTACTGCAACTTGGAAAAGCTCTAAGCAGCAGTTAGGGCACTTCAGCTGTCTGCAGGCTCCAGAAAAAACACTGCATAAAAGTTTAAACTCCATTTAGAAGGTTACAAACTCAACCAATAAAAGGACAAGAGGTAAAAGCCGGAAGCACTCTCTCAAGAAAGCACTATGTTTGTCTTATGAAATGTTCATGCCCTGACCATACCTCTCTGTGGCTGTTTGGTATTAAGTGAACCCATTTTTTAGATTGTTCATCTTATACATAACACTGATACGTCTTTTTCTTTTTTTAAAAATACAAAGATTGGAAGAGTGGAGCAGCTACCTTAGTTTATTATACGCTTTCTCCAAAAAGTTACTGTCCAAAATCAAAATGCACTTGTAAATATTAGACACCTGCACATCTGGTAACAATGTACTAAGAATATCCAGCCTTGTATAACAACAGCACATCAATATCAATCAGATTTGTTCTGCACAAATTTAAAAGAAGTTGGACCGGCAACATTTTAAGTTATCACTTCAAAAATGTTTCTAAAAACATAAAATAAAATCTGATAAAGTGATCTACACTCTTATCATTTTGTGTTTCACTCCCTGAACAGACAAAGTCAGAGGGAATTTCACCACATTTCTGGTACACCTCTACCTCGATATAAAGCTGTCCTCGGGAGCCAAAAAAATCTTACCGCGTTATAGGTGAAACCGCATTATATTGAACTTGCTTTGATCCACCAGAGTGCGCAGCCCCCCACCCCACCCCTAGATCACTACTTTATCGCGTTATATCCAAATTCGTGTTATATCGGGCCGCGTTATATCGGGGTAGCGGTGTAGTTACATTTTTTAAAGTGTTCACCCATACCACAAATTATGTAGCGTCTTTCAGATTGAAAATCACTGTTATGGAACGGTCTCCCTGTTGATAATGCACTTTGGAATGAGAAAGGGGAGGAACACCCTGATTATTTCCTAGAGATCCTTGTAAGGACCTGGAGAAGCAGCAGTCCTTATTGTGACCATCCAGAGACTGCAGATGGGATTTGCAGGGAACAGACATTTAGCACCCCCTAGTTACTAATGAAACAAAGTTACATCAAATTAATTCAACTCCCTAATTCTTTTTTTTCCAAGCAAGATCTGACCTAGAAACCCAGAATGCCCCACTATGCCTTGCAAAGGATAGCCCCAAGAATGAAGAAATGGCCATGTTCAATTTAGTCTCATTATCATTAGTCCTCCATTCACAGAGTTTTTCTGGAGCATTGTTTCTAGAGAGAAGAGCAAAACAACTACCAATGCCAGTCAATGTGTGTGGCAAATAGCTGATGGGAGTAGTTCCACTCATTCCTGTCTTCTCTCTGATTCTACCACACGGGCAGTAGGAAACTCAGTGATGCCTCCATGATGGCAGTGTGACATCCTATTGCTGCCAAGCTAGCAGGCCAGTCCTTTACTGAACCATTTTAAAAGATTAGGAACATTAGATGCTCAATGTATATAAAATGTGTGACATTATAATCTGCCTATGCCAATGTTGCAAAGTGAGGGAAGAGATATAGTCAGGCAGAATTGTAAAGTTATTAAAATATTTTGGAAAGCATCTTGACTATACTGTATTTGCAGACTACCAAAAATACACTTTTCTACAAGTGCCTAAGTGAATGACAAATCCACAGGACAAACCAGAAACAAAAGTCTGAGCTGTCAGATGGCCCATAGTTTGGCACTGTCTTCTCAGGCATGTACTCTGCATCAAAGCATTATCGTTATGAGGTCTAGTTATGTCAAATGCCAAGAGGTTGTTGGGGTTTTTTTTTTGCTCATCAAAACTACAGTAGTTTCACAGAACACAACTCTACTCATATTTTACCACCAGATTCCACTCTGTCCTGAATCTGGTTTGGAAAGCCATCTGGATCAAAGACACAGGACTCCCAAAATCCAGGTATGAATATCAAACAGAAGTGCACTAGCACAAGGACAGTCTCCCCTCTTTGGGCCCATACGCAGAGTTTGGTCTTCCTCAGGCACTCACGCCTCCTCTGTACCCTTTACTCTGTTAAGAAAGCAAACAGCAAACGCACTTCGGAGTTTTCAAATCATCACTATTCAAATAATAAGCAGCAGAAAGACTGATGGAATAGTAAATGCTAGTTTTCATATCAACACATCACATAAGAAAGTTCACTCTAAAACAGCAAATGCTGCTACAGTGAAGGGCAACACGTTCCTGACATCATTCGCTAACTTCAGTCCAGTCATACTAACTCAGCAACAAAAGCCACCTTTTACGATCCTGTAAAACTGGAAAGAATGACCACTCCACACGTATTGTTTTCTACTTGAAGCAGTATCCCCAGTGCACTGGTCACATTTTGTGAGGAAGAAATTATGAAAAACTTTTCATTTTCTCCATCTTCCTTTTCCTGCCAGCACAAATACTCTTTAACACCACATCTCCCCTACAATATGAACAGGAAACACATACCTTAGTTTTTAAACTGCAGTTCTTTCTTTATAGATAAAGTGGTGACTAGAACCAGCTTTTCCTCTCCTCTTCAGTGACTTCTCATTGCAGGCATTTAAGTAAGATGCCTTTTAGTCCTCATCCCAACTCTTCACAGGACACTTTATCTGAACATGAACTAGCATTCATCACCAAGATCACAACAAAAATAGAACAATTCAGCCAAGCCACTTGTCAGGATAAAGCAAGCAGTGTTCTGACTATCTCATGGGGGGGGGGGGGGGGGGGATTCCACATTTCCCCTCTCTGGATGTCTTTTCCTGGATGTCTTCCATCCTTGTTTCCTTCACCTAAATCCATTATATTCAGAATCCTGAGGCTTTTTTGCACCACTGCCAGTCATAGCAAGGTAATTCTGACCAGGCCAAATGACAACAACAGAATGTTTGCTGTTTTGATCTTTCATTACTCAGCATGCATACAAACAAGAAACTGAAGCATTACCTATGCTGTGTGCTAAGGAACAGACACACCTAGCAAAGAGGCTGCAGATCAGTTCTTAACATCTGAATTTTAACCTCCTTGCAAATAAAGGCATTATACTTCTATGCACAGAATTGGAATAATCTCCTCCTCACACCCACATTCCCCAAAATCTCTGGTCTTTAACATACCAGTTTTTATTTTTCTGTATTAAGGATCAAACAGTATTTCTCTACTGTAATATTAGAGGAGCATAACTACCAGTTTGTCTATCAAGACATTCACAGCTTGCAGAATTTATTTACTCTTGCATACTTTTGTATGATTTTAGTACTGCTCAAAAATTGTGGCTATTTACCAACATGCTTGCATCACATGACGTACTCTGAAGTAAATGTATCTGTATGCTTAAATCACTTGATCACTGAACAATTCTATGATTCACGACACACGCATCCCATAATTTATCGTGTTTGTGCTATGGAAATGCTCCATAGAAGCATTGCCACAGCAACATTTACTAGTCACCTTAGCAACAAAGCAGCTTCACTACTGTTCTCGTATTTCCCACTGAGTCCTAAACAAGATGGAAGAGTATTAAGACACTTACAATTTACCCCTCTATTTAACCAAGTTTGAATCTTTGTACTCTTCTGCAGAGAGAGAGAGAGCGCGCGCCTATTCCTAGCAATAGTCTGCATTCTAAACACTGAAGAAATATTTTAGAAGTCATTAGACAATGTGGACCAGTTTATTAAGTTATCATAAGGTTTTTTGGGAGGGCAAGGCTTTACCCATGTGCCACTTGACTAAATCCCCAAGACAGCCCAGGAAAAAAAAATTGGGGCTGTCAGATGGTTGTACTAATTCTCTTTAAAAAAAGTAGTCAGAGTGGCAAAAATATTTATTATACTATTATTATTGCTGTAGGAGGCAAGGGTTATAGAAGTAGTGTCTGAAACAGCCACTAGATCTTAAGGCAATGATCCTGTATTATGTTCTATGCACAAAGACTACTGAACCCTGCACAGAGCCCCACTGACAAGACTGGGGCCTTGCAAGGTCACAGCAGTCAAGCTGCATACCACATGTTACAGGATCAGGCTTTAAATTGTATTTGTTTTTCTTTCAAATGCACGTTAGCCAGCTAAAGGTTCACAGCAGGGTGCAAATTTAACATTTTACCAGAAATTACTGATTAATCAATTAATTTTGTTCATGAATTTCCTGCTAGCATCGGAAAGGTCTACTGCTGTAATATTGGATAGAAATTTATGTATAAAACAAAATGTAGCATCTTTTCAGCATCAAGATCCAACATAGGAGACAGAGCATAAGCTGGGGGAAATTCTGAAATACAGCTGTTTAAAGTTCTATTCAATTTTAAACCTTTCAGCGGAGATCAGGAATTGGAGGGGGGGAAATGGAATGAAAGTATTTACATTTTCTCCTGTGAGCATCCTTGTTGAAAGCCACAGCTGGTAAACTGAGGAGAACACTAGGCAAGGTTTATCACATCTTTGCCAGTTGTTATTCTGTTAGAGAGATGTGTCAGGATTCCCAGCAATTCAAGCTGCACCAGAGCACCAAAAAGACTATGCTAGAGGCATTCAAGAAGTGCAAAATTCATATCCCTGATTTAATCAGCTGCTATACCAAGGAGCAGAAGGTGAAACAGGGCAGTAAAAAGTTTTACTGAGGCCAGGTCTATACTATAGACTTACACCAGTACAACTAAGTCACTCAGGGGTATGAAAAATCCATACCCTTGAGTGACGCAGTTATACTGACTTAACCCCTGCTGTAGATAGTGCTATCTTGACAGGATGGCTTCTCCCATCAATGTAGCTACCGCCTCTTGCAGAGGTGCATTAACTACACCAATGGTAGGAACTCTCACGTCAGCTAGTAACATCTTCACTGAAGCTCTACAACAGCGCAGCTGGGCCGCTGCAGCACTTGAAGGGCATGTATATACTACAAAAATGATGTTGACTTAAGTTACATTGACGTACAACCACCGCAGTAATTAAATCACTTTTGCATAGCCACATATATTACGCTCCTTGTGTCGACGGCGCACAACCTCACCAGGAGCGCTTGCACCGATTGTACAGTCAGCGTGGGGCATTGTGGGATGGCTTCTGAAAGCCAGCAACAGCCCATATAAGCAATGCAGTGACACTGCATCGACCTAACTATGTCAACCTAAGTGCTACGCCTCTCACGGAGGTGGAGTTTTTAAGTTGGCATACCGGACAAGTTACATCATCAGGAGCAACATTTTCATGTAGATTCTTACAGAGTTAGGTCGATGCAAGGCAGCTTACGTTGACCTAACTCGGCAGTGTAGACCAGGACTAAGTGCAGACCTGCCTTGAGAACCGAATTTGTATCTGCAAGTATAGTCGCTGCAAAGCCCATCATGTGCAAGAGAAACTCCTTTACTAAAAGAAAGCTGCATTTTTAAAAGTTGATAGATTTAGCAATTTTAACAAGCCTATAAAACTTCCCATCAACTCATAGCTAATTAATTGCACACAAGAACATACTCACAAAAAGTCATAATACCCTTCCCACTCCCAACACTTCTTTATTAGTTCCAAATGCATTTCATCCAATGGAGTCTCATGAGCCAGAACACTGCTAAGTTATGGATTTGAGAAAACTGCAAATTGTACCGTTTGGGGTTTGGCTTTATTTTTTGCTATTTTCTGCATCATCAAAAGTGTCATTTTAAGATTACATTATAATAGTGAGGGATAATCCTCAAACAAGTCTGAGCGTCTGAAAACAAGTGCATCTGAAGAAACTTTTCTCTCTCCTTCCCTCACCCTCCAGACTATTCCCTGTTTTCTCTCTCAATCAACTTGATCTACTTTTGGCAATAGCCTATTCTTCCCTTCATCCTACCCCTGTGAGCACTTAGGTGACCTGCCCTCCCTCCAACAGTGGCATCCAGGTGGCAGGACCCAGATGCTGCTGCTCTTACAACACTTTGATATTTCAGAATGTGTGTGGGATTTAATGGAGGGCATTACAAGTGTGCAGTGCACTCTGTGGTGCGAGTAGTGCTGAGAACTGAAGAAAGCTCTAGCAGTAGCACCCTGTAGAAAGTCTATCATGCTTATGACCAGGCAATGGGATACTGTAGAACAACAAGGCCTCTTTGCTCTTGGAAACTCACTCAATACACCTTGAAGGGAACAGAAGGCTGAGGTTCTAGAAGCTAAGCTTGGTTGCCATTTTGATACTCGCTGTAGATTAACAATGAAATCTTCGCTGTTATTTTGCCAAGCTACTTTTTTGTTCACATTTTTATTTTAGTGGCCACAGCACCACAGTAACTTGTCTGAGGTGAGGAACTGAGCAGGTGCAGATCATCATCCTGTCCACCAAAATTATTAAACAAAGACCAGGACAATAACTCACAATTATTAAATTACTTAGATGACATTTTCTACCAGCCCTACTCCTAAGTCCTCGACTATGGAGGAGCACATCAACCCAATAAATTATACATATACTATAGATCATCCAGTGTTCTACTAACATTTTTCTTGAATTGCAACTTTGAATTTTCTGCAAATACGGAATAAAACAGTGATCAGCTCCTTAATTACTTTGTTACAAGCTGTTGCAAGGAAAACAGTTTGGAGACTGATGGAACCCAGACTACTTGCTATGAATTAGAACTAATTTTACAAATATCCATTAAAAAATTAATATGACTTAGGAAAAAAGTGCTTTGTGCCTTTTGCAATAGAGCTCAATGACAGTACTTCCACACACTGTCCCACGCTACTGCAAAGCCTCTTGCCCTTGGCCCAAACAACAATGCATCAGCAACAGACAGTTTCACAGCATGGTGACTGCCCTTGAGGACTTCTGATGGTCTAACACATACATACCCTGCCACAGTAATAAGTGGAGGGGATGAGATAGTTACAAATGCATTTTCAATTTCACAGCTACAGTTTATTTATAAATAAGTAGATGTGGTAGATTATATACTTGACTTCCCCTGCAACCCTTCCATTTTGCCTGCCCCCATATAGTGAAGGAAAGCTACATTATTGGAACTTAACAGTGCCACCCGTTTTTAAACAGAACTTCACAAAGGGAACATGGGAAAGTTCTACTTAAAAACTAATGGTGCAATAAGACCCTGGGTTTTTAGTTTCAGCTGTTAAGGTACTAGTTCATCTACTGCAAAGTAGATCCGTGTAGGGTGATAACTGCTATGACAATAACCTGCTATTTTCACAGAAGCTACACTGCCAAAAGGTGCAACTTTTCAACAGACATTCATAGATCAAAAAAATATGCATGGAAAACAGCAGAGGTCACAACTCTATATATGAAAATGTGACTGGATATTGTTATGTAAATTTGTATTAGTTACTGCTGTCACTATTAATCACTCTTTTATTTACAAAATTCTGTAGTGATAAAAATTCTACTAGTTTCCATGTATTATGTAGTTTTAGGACAAACTGCTATAGTATACATACATACACACGCACACACACTTCAAAAAGCCATCTTAATGTGCTTACATCTATCATTGTCATTTTGATCAGCAATGGCATCTTCCAGAGTGACAGACTTTGGCTTCTTTTCATTATTTCCTTTCAAGTTTTCCCAGTCTGCCTGGTTGAATCTGCAGACCTCTGAGTCTTTGGTTGCTGTGTGGCCTTCTCTCTCTTTCATCTCCAACTCTGAGAAGCGCATCATTGCACGCTAGAAAGAGAATTGATATGAAAAAAAATCTCACAATAAAAGCTACTCCATTTACCTTACCTTATATGAAAGTATTTCCAAAGAAAAATCTGCTCAAAACCAAGGTTTGAGATATATCTAATATATAAAGTTTAAAATATCTCAGTTGTATAAAAATATTCAAAATTTCTAGAATCTATATGTAAAAATCCACACAATTCTTTCATATATAAAGATATACTGTATATAAACAAAAACATTCTGTTTTGGAGGTATAAGAAACAAAACAAAAACATAAAAACAGAAACTGCACAATGAATAAAGACGACCATGGCCCACAAACTTCCCTTTGTGTATTTGGAAATGAAATTTAACTCAAAGGTTTATGTAAGATTCTAGTAATAAAAATTTGAAGAACTGACCTCACAGTAAGCAGCAGGTAGACATAAAATACTGTCCTCTTGTAATCCTTCCATCTATGTAATTAAAATGGGCACTCAATGGATCATTTAAATAATTTCATCCATTTTTATAAGCATAAACCAATTCTTTTCTTAACAATGCACAACAATTTGGTTTAACTCATCTTTTAATTAAAAGTAAAGTATCTTAAGGAAATTCCTATACAATATCTGTCATCGCTCAACATCAAATTCAATACTGCTTCTATTCCTTTACTACATTCTTGATTGGTGAAAAGGTTGCATAAAAGTTGCATAAAACCCACCAACACATGGCTGCTACTCCTCTCCATCAAATGTCACGTATGGTATAGTAATCAGAACTTCTGGATACCCTTTGCTATCTTACAGTACTGGCCTACTTGAGAAGCTAAAGCAACCACTAGTCTAACATATCATGCATTCTTCAGCTCCCCTAACTGCAGAATATTTAATACTTATGTTATCAGCACTTTATCAGTTCTCATTAAAAGCATTTTTTTAAACTGACTAGTTCACATCTACTACTATTCACATAACCTGGCTTCACAATTTTATAAACAAAAAATTATTGTTACCATTTCTGGCAACATCTAGACCAAATAACATATTCCCCACCTGTGTAGGATATATCAAATTTAATACTTGACTGTGACTTTATAAACAAAAACACAAAAAATGCTTTGGTAGTTAAACCTCACAGACTCACCTGCAGTGCCCGCTGCTCTCGGCTGAGTTGACTAGAATCTGCATACAGTTCAGTTGTAACACACTTGAATCGATCACCTACATAGCCAGCAGAGTTTGCAATTCTTTTTGCCAATTTAGACGGCTTGGGTTTCAAAATTTTGCCATCAGTAGATTCTAGATCATCAGTTCCATCTTTGGTATATGTCTGATTAGACTCAATATTTGACTGTATATTTCCCATACAAAGTTGTTTTGCACCATCCTGTACTTTGCCAAAACACATAGCTGGACCATCACTTCCATGAGTATTCTCTAAGAAAGCAGAGGAAGGCTGAACTGGTAATCTTTCTTTATTTTGGCTTCCTGAGACATCCTCTTTCCTTAAATTGAACAGTGATGAATTCTGGGACTGTTTAAAATTATAGGTTTCGTGGAAATCATTATTTCTTCCAAACTCTTCTCTCATTACAATAAAATCTCTGTGCTGCAACACTTGTTCTACCTTGCGCTTCGTGGGGTCACTAGTTTGAATACGGCTTTCAGTAGTAAAGCCAGTTTTTGCTACATTTGTTTCACTTTTCACATCTTGTTCATCTCGCAGAAGATCTGAAAAGAGGTGTTTGTCACTTTTGGCCGCGTTCTTACTATGACTTGAACTTTGGTGTGATTTTGTGTTCTTATCAATAGGTACTTCATAATGTGTCTTTGTACTGGTTTCCAGCATCTCTGGCAATCTGTTTCTTGTAGCAGGATCCTCATAGCGGAGCCTTTCGTGTGACCTAGATCTTCTTTCTGATTTTTCATCCTTATTTATTTCCAAAGCTGAATGCTGTAACAACATAGGATGTACCATCCCCATCCCCAGGGCATCTTGATAGGTCATAAACTCTCCTCTAGCAGCTGGCAGGGTGTATGGAATGCCAGGTTTTGGTGCCAGATGCCCAGGGAAAAGACTGCCATTAGGTAACAAAAGTGGATGAGGATACACAGGTCCTTTTCCATGTAAAGATAAAGGGCTTATAGCTATACCCTCTGGAACCGGAAATGGGAGATAACTTCTTGGATACGGCAATGGTGGAGATCGGAATGCCTCATTTGGAGGTAAAAACATGGAACTTGATGCAAGGGCATTCTCATTTGCTTTGAAACTAGATTCTTGATTATTGGATTTAGTCACTTTACCGTTATGTTTTGCAGACGTTGCTAAAGGTTGTCCTATATGCTGTATGACAGACGCAGTACTTTCCATAGCACTCCTGTTTGTCTTGGTGCAATCTACATTGGCGTTTGGGGCTGGCGAAGCAGATGCTGGCCGACCTCCACTTGACACAGACCCTGAAATATTACTGACTACTGCTTCTGTTCCACCCATCCTAGGGCAAGAAGAACTTCTCTGTTGTGGTATCACCCAGTCTAATGCTTTGTTTTTCAACTGCATGTTTTTACCACCGGTATCTTCGTTCGGACTTGGACCAGGAACAACCCAGGATGAGGGTGCAGTGCTAATTATTTCAGGTCTATAGAGAGGACAACCATTTCCTGAAGGAAAAATAGTTTCTTTCTGAACATCGCTTCCAGGTAAAACTAATCCACTTCCACCTCGGCTATGAACTAAAACAGTTGGTGCCATTTTTTTAATAAGGTCAGATTTGGTTGTCTCTGCATCAACAACTTTTGCTGACAAGTCTAGTGGCTTGTCTATGACATCTTTGGCAGTTGTTTGTTTTTCTAGTGGCAGAGGTGACCGGCTGTCCTTTCTATCGTGACCTGTTTTTCTTACATGTGTTGTAGCTTGCTGTGAAATTTCACCAGTGTCATGTGTTTTGGGAACTTTTCCATTAGACAGTCGTGAAGGAGGAAATTCATTACTTACACTCACATATGGCTTTGGGAGCGTAACTGAAGAAGGAGACGTCGAAATTCTGGTAAACTGTTTGTGATACTCTGAGTAGGTATCCCCAACTTGTGTGGGCAGATGAACTCTAGGAGATGGTCTCGGTGAATGAGATAACAAGATAGCAGGGTCTGTCGACATATTACCAGCAGCTGACTTTGCTGATGGGACTCTGGGCTGTTTGCTGTTCTGAATATGTGGATAGGCATGAGAGTCAACAGGATTTCCAGGACTGACTCCCATCTTCCAAGACAAGCTTTTATCTGGACAGTGTACTAGTGGGGGAATTGTTGGAGATGCTGAAGCAGCTGAGATCCTCATTGGTGAAGCTAAAGATGATGGAATGTGGGGAGCAACGTAGTGAGAGGGCGGCAGATATAAAAAACGTTCACCATTTGTACATACAGGTGAATATGTCAGATGTTGTGGTAAGCTGTATGTGGACTGCTGAGGTAGCAATGCCTTATACATGTTCAATGAATACTTATTTGGTGAGTCAAGAAAAGGATATAGAGCGGGTGTTGCACCCTCCATATAAGGATTTACCCAGGGAAGCCTTAGGTAACTAGCACCATTGACATTAAGAGGACTTTGTTTGTCACTTGAAGTTCTGTCCAAGCCTAGCGTTTCCCCTGTTGGAACAGAATTTTTTTGTATTCCAGGTGGTGTTTTATATATAGCACTGAAGCCATTTGGGGGTTTTCCAGAGACAGCTGCATTTTCTATTGCTTCGGAGGGATTCGATTTGAACTGTATCTCTGGATTTCTTTCAGAAGTAAATCCAAGACCAGCTATAGAACTTGTAGCATCCCGTGCTTTCTCTGAGCCAAGTCCACATAAACTGGAATAGATAATACTACTGGGGACTCTAAGTCCTTCCCGCATAAGTCCAGACCTGTCCATGCTCAGAGCTGCAAGACTGTCAATGCGATGTGCTGTAGTTGCATCCACCTTTGTAGAATAAGAAATGTGTTATTTTTGCATGTTGTTAAAACAACATTACTCTAGACTATAAACACATCTTTAATTTCGAAGAGAAACAATACTAATACAAATACATTGTTCATTGTTAAAATGTATGTAGGTTGATTGAACTGGTGAACATGGCTGCCAGAAATAAATCTAATTAATTAAGATGTTGGCTGCTTCATATTTGTCTTGGAGAACCTGACAAGCTGTAAAGGGGAACCATTTAGTAAAACAAGTTTTAAAATTAATAATTTGACAGATGTGTTGACCCTTTTACACTTGGAACCTAACTATGTTAATATTGCCTTTAAATAATAATCATCTCCTTAAATTTCCACTTCTCAGCAGAAACCATTACTACAAGACAGAAGACAGCAACTATGTCATCCCAAAAATGCAATCCTTTCAGGGGCACAAGCCTTTTGAAATATCCAACAGGCATCACTTTTGCAAGTCTGTCTGCAAGGGAAAATCCAGGATAGGAGGCTACATGTGCTCCACACCCAAACTCACCACCCCTTTTCTACAACAGTAGTAGTGGGGGAAAAACAATCTGACTTGTTTGGAGATGGATCTCAATAAATGTATTAACAAGATTATATAAGGGGGTTGACAGTGATAGCAAGGGGATAGACTCGATAGTACTGGAAGAGACCTCCTGGGTTATGTCTCTATGAAAAGTACATCAATGAAACAGTGCTGAAATTTTTTTATGTCTACTTCCAACTTTTTAAACAGAGCACCGAATAGCGGGTGTTTTGATTTATTTTGTGACTTTATAAACTAATCCTGCCAGAATCACAAATTTGCCACAACACATTATTCCTAATGGCTTAGAAATAACAGTGCTGGTGGTATACCACTCTGCATACAAAAGATTAACAAGATAACAGAACAGAATAGAATGAAAGAAATTGTTTCTGTTTTTTTTTTTTTTTTTTTTTTTTTTGCGAACAGGGGCTGCTAACAGGGAGTTTCGCAAGGGAGTTCTCCAAGTGAAGGAGGAGCAATACAGCACCTTTTTGGGGTAAGTGACTGTCTGCAGTGTGTGTTTGTTTGTGTTTGGGGGTTACTTGCTGTGTGCTGAGCTTGTGTTTGTCAGTTTGTTTGGTTGTTTGAAGGACCGTGTGCTGTGGCTGACAGTTGGAAGCTGTGAGCGTCAAAGGAAGGTTTGAAACCTAGAAGCCTCTGGTAATTGGCTGAGCCTTAATCAGTGGGCAGGGCATTCATACAGGCCAGGGCTTTATAAAGCAGCGCACAAGCGACCAGGGAGCTTTTGCGAACAGGGGCTGCTAACAGGGAGTTTCGCAAGGGAGTTGGGAAGGGGAGTGGGAAGGGGCGAGGGTCCCTTGCCGGTTCTGTTTTCCCTTTATTCCCCTTAAAACTTTAAACTTCTTGCTTAAACAACCCTTTCAGCGGACAGGGGGCTGCAGACGGGAGTTTGACAGAGGGAGGCTTACGATGGTTAGGAAGACCCGCAACACCTGTGCCAGCACTGCTTCTGTCTCCTCCACCTGCGCCTGTAGCCAGACAGAGCGCTTGAGCATGGATGCTTCTACCCAGATCCTGGTGTGGTTTTGCAGAGACTGTAACTTGCAATTTCCACTTACTGATATCCAGGCTGGGGGGACCATCCAATGTGAAAGGTGCCTGCTGGTGGAATCTCTCAGGCAGCAGGTGGGAGAGCTACAGGAGGAGGTGGCTAGGTTGAGAAGCATCCGAATCCACGAGCAATTCCTGGACAGTGTCCATGTGGAGACAGCTGAGGTAGCTGTCCCAGGACACAGGACTGCTGATACACCACTGGTGGAGGAGGAGATGGCTCAGGGTGGACACTGGCAGCTGGTTACTTCTGGCAGCAGGCAGTGCTCCACCCCTGCTCCGAACCCTCCCGCTGTGGTTATAGGTAACCGTTATGCTCTTCTTGATACAGGAAAGAAGGCATCACCCCCTACAGTAAAGGAGGAGAAGCCTCGCACCCCTAAGGCTGGGAGGTCTGCTGCCACCACTGCGAATAGGAAACGTAGGGTAGTGGTGGTCGGAGACTCTCTGCTGAGGGGGACGGAGGCGCCCATCTGTCGCCCTGACATTTCATCTCGGGAGGTATGCTGCCTGCCGGGAGCCCGTATCCGAGACGTTACGGAGGCATTGTCGAGGATTATCCAGCCCTCTGACTACTACCCCATGCTACTCATCCATGTGGGCACAAATGATACTGCGCGGTGTGACACTGAGCGGATCAAGAGTGACTACAGGGCTCTGGGAGTACGGGTGAAGGAGTTTGGAGCGCAGGTGGTATTCTCTTCGATTCTTCCTGTCAAAGGTAGGGGCCCGGGCAGAGACAGATGCATCATGGAGGTGAATGCCTGGCTGCGAAGATGGTGTCGCCAGGAGGGCTTTGGCTTCCTAGACCACGGGATGCTATTTGAGGAAGGACTGCTAGGCAGAGATGGCGTTCACCTTTCGAGGAGGGGAAAGACCCTATTTGGACACAGACTGGCTAACCTAGTGAGGAGGGCTTTAAACTAGGTTCGACGGGGACAGGTGAGCAAAGCCCGCAGGTAAGTGGGGAACATGGAGACCTGGGAGATGGGTCGGAGACGAGAGGGAGTGTGGGCTATATTGGCAGAGAGAAAGGAGGGTCAGGACAAAACCGGGAGGAAAGATCAAACCAGTATCTTAGATGCCTATATACAAATGCGAGAAGTATGGGTAATAAGCAGGAAGAACTGGAAGTGCTAATAAATAAATACAACTATGACATTGTTGGCATCACTGAAACTTGGTGGGATAATACACATGATTGGAATGTTGGTGTGGATGGATACAGCTTGCTCAGGAAGGATAGACAGGGGAAAAAGGGAGGAGGTGTTGCCTTATATATTAAAAATGTACACACTTGGACTGAGGTAGAGATGGACATAGGAGACGGAAGTGTTGAGAGTCTCTGGGTTAGGCTAAAAGGGGTAAAAAACAAGGGTGATGTCATGCTAGGAGTCTACTACAGGCCACCTAACCAGGTGGAAGAGGTGGATGAGGCTTTTTTTAAACAACTAACAAAATCATCCAAAGCCCAAGATTTGGTGGTGATGGGGGACTTCAACTATCGGGATATATGTTGGGAAAATAACACAGCGGGGCACAGACTATCCAACAAATTCTTGGACTGCATTGCAGACAACTTTTTATTTCAGAAGGTTGAAAAAGCTACTAGGGGGGAAGCTGTTCTAGACTTGATTTTAACAAATAGGGAGGAACTCGTTGAGAATTTGAAAGTAGAAGGCAGCTTGGGTGAAAGTGATCATGAAATCATAGAGTTTGCAATTCTAAGGAAGGGTAGAAGGGAGAACAGCAAAATAGAGACAATGGATTTCAGGAAGGCGGATTTTGGTAAGCTCAGAGAGCTGATAGGTAAGGTCCCATGGGAATCAAGACTGAGGGGAAAAACAACTGAGGAGAGTTGGCAGTTTTTCAAAGGGACACTATTAAGGGCCCAAAAGCAAGCTATTCCGCTGGTTAGGAAAGATAGAAAATGTGGCAAAAGACCACCTTGGCTTAACCACGAGATCTTGCATGATCTAAAAAATAAAAAGGAGTCATATAAAAAATGGAAACTAGGACAGATTACAAAGGATGAATATAGGCAAACAACACAGGAATGCAGGGGCAAGATTAGAAAGGCAAAGGCACAAAATGAGCTCAAACTAGCTAAGGGAATAAAGGGCAACAAGAAGACTTTTTATCAATACATTAGAACCAAGAGGAAGACCAAAGACAGGGTAGGCCCACTGCTTAGTGAAGAGGGAGAAACAGTAACAGGAAACTTGGAAATGGCAGAGATGCTTAATGACTTCTTTGTTTCGGTCTTCACCGAGAAGTTTGAAGGAATGCCTAACCTAGTGAATGCTAATGGGAAGGGGGTAGGTTTAGCAGATAAAATAAAAAAAGAACAAGTTAAAAATCACTTAGAAAAGTTAGATGCCTGCAAGTCACCAGGGCCTGATGAAATGCATCCTAGAATACTCAAGGAGCTAATAGAGGAGGTATCTGAGCCTCTAGCTATTATCTTTGGAAAATCATGGGAGACGGGAGAGATTCCAGAAGACTGGAAAAGGGCAAATATAGTGCCCATCTATAAAAAGGGAAATAAAAACAACCCAGGAAACTACAGACCAGTTAGTTTAACTTCTGTGCCAGGGAAGATAATGGAGCAAGTAATTAAGGAAATCATCTGCAAACACTTGGAAGGTGGTAAGGTGATAGGGAACAGCCAGCATGGATTTGTAAAGAACAAATCATGTCAAACCAATCTGATAGCTTTCTTCGATAGGATAACGAGTCTTGTGGATAAGGGAGAAGCTGTGGATGTGGTATACCTAGACTTTAGTAAGGCATTTGATACGGTCTCGCATGATATTCTTATCGACAAATTAGGCAAATACAATTTAGATGGGGCTACTATAAGGTGGGTGCATAACTGGCTGGATAACCGTACTCAGAGAGTTGTTATTAATGGTTCCCAATCCTGCTGGAAAGGCATAACGAGTGGGGTTCCGCAGGGGTCTGTTTTGGGACCGGCTCTGTTCAATATCTTCATTAACGACTTAGATATTGGTATAGAAAGTACGATTATTAAGTTTGCGGATGATACCAAACTGGGAGGGATTGCAACTGCTTTGGAGGACAGGGTCATAATTCAAAATGATCTGGACAAATTGGAGAAATGGTCTGAGTTAAACAGGATGAAGTTTAACAAAGACAAATGCAAAGTGCTCCACTTAGGAAGAAAAAATCAGTTTCACACATACAGAATGGGAAGAGACTGTCTAGGAAGGAGTACGGCAGAAAGGGATCTAGGGGTTATAGTGGACCACAAGCTAAATATGAGTCAACAGTGTGATGCTGTTGCAAAAAAAGCAAACGTGATTCTGGGATGTATTAACAGGTGTGTTGTGAGCAAGACACGAGAAGTCATTCTTCCGCTCTACTCTGCTCTGGTTAGGCCTCAGCTGGAGTATTGTGTCCAGTTCTGGGCACCGCATTTCAAGAAAGATGTGGAGAAATTGGAAAGGGTCCAGAGAAGAGCAACAAGAATGATTAAAGGTCTTGAGAACATGACCTATGAAGGAAGGCTGAAAGAATTGGGTTTGTTTAGTTTGGAAAAGAGAAGACTGAGAGGGGACATGATAGCAGTTTTCAGGTATCTAAAAGGGTGTCATAAGGAGGAGGGAGAAAACTTGTTCACCTTAGCCTCTGAGGATAGAACAAGAAGCAATGGGCTTAAACTGCAGCAAGGGAGGTCTAGGTTGGACATTAGGAAAAAGTTCCTAACTGTCAGGGTGGTTAAACACTGGAATAAATTGCCTAGGGAGGTTGTGGAATCTCCATCTCTGGAGATATTTAAGAGTAGGTTAGATAAATGTCTATCAGGGATGGTCTAGATAGTATTTGGTCCTGCCATGCGGGCAGGGGACTGGACTCGATGACCTCTCGAGGTCCCTTCCAGTCCTAGAATCTATGAATCTACCATGAGGCCTTCTTCACACCTTTGAAAAATTAAAAAAAGTAACCTTTTACCACAGCTTGAAGAAGGCCTCTTATCTGAAGCAACTTGTGTCTTAATTGTAGTCCTAGCTGCACTCAAGATATTTTAATAATTTCTTTAAATGAAATGTCATCACACAAAAATGAAATAAAAAATAATCAGATGCTATTTCAGTCTAAAGCTATTAATCTCTTACCACACTGTGATTCAGGTGATTTTCTTCCCTCAATTCCAGTCTGCTTTTCGGAGCATCGCCATCATTTACTGGAATTTTCCTATTAAAAATGTAAGCTTACTAGTTGAAAATATTCCTTGCATATAATATTAATAAAAGATTGTAAGGCTCCATATTTCAATTTTCCCATAACAATCCCATATGAAATTGTCTCCATCCTCTACATTAACTCACAAAAAAATAATGATATTTAAATACTGCCTGAGAACAGATTCAAGGTAAAAAAGGTTTTGACATTAAGAAAATTTTAGTCCACTTCAAAAGAACTTATCCCAAAGGCAAGTGACTTCTTTGTTAGTTTTTTTTTTTAAACTTCATATCTAGTGATAATTATGTAATTTAATGTACCATATTCACATACCATCTCTAAATGTTAGAGAAGAGAAAATTAAATACACACTAACGTTCATGCTAAAGAGTAAGCTCCACATCTGCGCCATACCAGGGCTGGGAATTGTTATCACAGAAAGCACTGATAAAGAATATACCTTAGTGCCAACTTTCAAATCCCATGAATAAAACAGCTGACATGAAGCAGAAGGAAAGTTTCATCATTACCCAGAAGAGACCATTTCAATCATTTGATATTTAAAGAGCTAACAATAACTTGAAAAAAAATAAAATTACACTTCTGATTTTATAAATCTGTTAACGATACAAATAACCCCTAATATTACTATACCTGGAAACTTTTTAACCCAGTTTGTTTATTTTGTGTTTCCACAGAGCTGGCAAATAGTCACTTTCACTGTTTTTCCCTGTATATATCACAAACACCCTGCTTCTGGGGGGCTGTCAGTCAGCAACAAAGGAGAAAATTGTTTAAAAAACAGAGGAGGAGCGGGGAAGAAACAGGAAATTATATATATCACAAAAGTTGGCAGGGTTACTCAAAGTTAAGTGTAGTCTCTGAAAGTACTATTGAGGCTTATTGTTTTTAAATAAACTAGATTTCAAGTTGGTGGTGTCCCTTTAGCCATAGAGTCCACTTGGAAAATATGTATTAAGAAGCATAACTAAGATTCTTGAATTAATAGTATTAGGAGAAAAAAATAACATATGGGGTGACAATAAGGAATCCAGTACCTAGATAAAAAGGCCATTGTTTCGATTTTTAATCACTGGGCAAGCCATTTGTTTTAAGGCACTGAGAGGCAAATCACATGGGACTGGCATGCCTAGCATTTAGAGTTAAAAGAATATGCATTTGGATTAATACTCCTTCATAAGAACAAAATAATAAATTAAGTGTAAAAGTGCATTTAAAGGCTGCTTAGGGGAGTAATCTTTTTTGAAGGGCGCTACTGCTTCACTGAACCAGGTTGCCTGTTAAACAGTAAATCACTTGCTGGTCTACTGCTGTCACGCACATGTCTTCCCCCCATGCTGGCCTGATCTCGATGCAAGAAGGCAGCTATCTACTCAGGCATTAGGAAAGCGAATGAACTCTGAAATCTCACATCACAGAATCTCACCGTGGTTTAACTTGCCAGAAGCTTAAATATTTACCTGTCTTCATTAATTCCACACATGCGGACCCTTTCATTGCTCATCCAGCTATGAACGTTGCCATACAGGGGAGTTGCAGAAAGCATGACGTCGTCTTAAAAGCGCTGCTTTTTCTTCACGATTTTATATTCTATTAAAACAAAAGTTGAGAAGATTGGTCTAGGAGGAAGTGCAAACAGCACAGTGGAGCAGCCAGCCAGCCTCCCTCCGGGTAATTAATAATGAATGCAGGATTGGTGTGGGGAGTGAGCTGCCTACGCTAAACGCTAAGGGAGAGATACCCTGCAATAAAGGAGCAAATTGAGGGCATTTATAGGTCAGAGGAGATGGATCTTTTCCCTAGTGCATAGCCACAAAATTAAGAATCTCTCCAGGCTATCGACAATTTAAAAAAAAAGTTTCTCCAATGCATTTAATTTGAACTAAGAAACGACTGGACTGGCAAAGTCTACACCGATACCCAAATATGTCCCATGCACCTTACCTACACCCAAATAAGGAGAGATTCTGCATGCTGGATAGTGCGTTTTAAACTGGAAACAAATCTACATTCGGAATACGTAATAGCAGAAAGCGCATTACAACAACAAGTATATACCTTCTAGATCACCCACCCTACGAACTGCTGAGAAAGCTTGTACAGTACGAGTTAAACTGAAGAGATGCCTCTGCGAAACGGATCTAAAGGAAAACTCCCTCCTAACGTTTGCACATGGGTTAAAAATAGCAAGTGGGTTGCTGAGCTCCCCACCCCTTGATTTGATTAAGCACCAAACCCTGATGGCTTTTGCATTGGAGCTGCTGCGAGTGCTTTCAGTAATTCAAATGACGCCTGCTTACTCCAGGGAAAGAAATCATTAGCGGGCTCGCTGGAGGAGTATTAGCAGTCCGAGAGGATAGGCGCTGTGTGGTGCAGCAGCAAAGGCAGGTGAAAGGTAACCGGATTGTCGCGGAGGGAGAATGCCTTTTCTTCCTTTCTTATGCCATCGCCACCCCCATTAAATTCTAGTTTGCTGCATGAGTGAAGTGTCAGGACAAGCTGCGTTTTATTAACAGGATTATCGCGGCGCATGATTTATTCCAGTGCAGGATTTTAATTGCTCTTTGGAGGTTGGGTCGTTTCTTTTGACTGAGCTTCAGCCTGCATCCTGCTGTTAAATACTGGGTTAATAAGTAGGGGGAGACTTTAATGCACAGGATATCCCTCAGCTCTTCCTCTCTTACAAAAATAGAGTCCTTCAAACGGGAGGCACGGCACTCTTTTTACACATGCATACAAGCCAGTAATGGATGGTTGACCATGGGGAATTTAATCCAGAACGTTTCCCAAAGCATATATGCTTCTCGAGTAAACTCACTTCCTTTGTCAGAGTCCACGATATGCAAATGATTACTTTGCTATTTAAGGGGGAAGAATCTCAGATTGTGTGTTTAACACAACACTTCACACCCGTTCAGCGAGATTCAGGAAATAAAACGGCAGGAAAGCCCCGTGTTCTCAAACATTCCCCCCCCCCCTCCTTAGAGAAGTCTATTGTGTAAAGCCCCATGCCTGGAACAAATGTATATTAATGAAATAGCACGTTCCCCCTCCTCCCTCCAGAATAGTTAGTTTCAATAATGAAGTCCACAAAAACTGTGCTGAGGACACAAAAATCTGTAGAGATTAGATAGTGCGCTATCACTCAAAGGGAGTTATTTCACTGGAAAGACGGTTTCTGGACAGATTTACTGGTTTCCAGATGCACCGCTCGTAATGTTTTCAATAGAGCAGCAGCATGGAGAGAGTGATTTAGGGTTTTACAGACGGTTAGTAGCCGCCCCGTGTGCTGCCTCATCTGTAAGGAATGGACGCAAAGTCCAAATAGATAGGGCTGTGTGTAAAGGGGCCCACTGCTCTCCCTTTTTTAAACGGAGGGCACGAAAGGCAGACTGATATTACTCATTAGCGGAACTGCTAATGCTCCTCGTTTCCTCGCTGGAAGTGTATCATTAACATCAGCTGCGGTGCCTGAATTAAAGCCTGTCAAGCCCCTGCCATTTGCAAATAATGAAATACTAAAAATTACGTTCGCGGCTTAAGGGTTCACTGGCTCGCTAGATCGGGCAATACGAGAGATCAAACTGAAAGTGCCCAATAATAAGGCAGCCAACGCCCGAAGTATTTAACAAAAAAAAAAAAAAACCACCCTACTTTTCGACTGCAAGCCAAGAACCTCCCCTCCTCCGCCAGCTGCACGAAGTTTGCCTGAGGCCGAGGTGTCTGTGCCGGCAGGCTGCGTGCGGCTGGAAGCACAGACCTGCTACTGAGCGCTTGCAAAGAAAAATGTTGCAATTCCCTCTCCAAAGCAGCACTGCAGTCCCCTGAGCGTGCGAAGAAACGTCTTCCCCCCACACACACTCGTTTCGCGTGTGCAGCTTCTCCAGGGCGTGCAATATTAATGCCCTCTAACAGAGCTACACTGATCCCAGTTATCCTTTCGGAGCGGAGGGGGGAGGCAGTGGCTTTGCGATCGCTTTCGGGGTCGCGCTGTGCTGTGGATACGTACGTGTGGCTGTATTTATAATCGCCGCCCTGATGAACTTTTTGTGAACTGTTTAAAAGTGGAGGTCTGTTGAACAAACAGCGGCGCCACTGCCAGCCATAATTTCATTGCAACAAGCAAGAGACTTTAACTCTTCCGACTCCTTTCTTCCTTCTGCGGACAAGGGGTCGCAAAATGAAGGAGGGTGACCCACAGCCCTCGGGGAGGGTGACCCACAGCGTTACAAATAATCCACCTCCCCCAGCACCCCATTATCAGCAGGCAAATCCCTCTGTAAAACCTCTGTCGCTTCCACCAACCTTGAAGCATTTAATACGCAAGGTGGGGGGGGGCTCCTGCCCTCCATTTACAGCGGGTCTACCACCCTCCCCGCAGGGAAAGGGAGAAATCCGGCTCCTGTGGTATTTTCCTCCACGGATCGCCCCGATCTCTAACCTGGAGCGTTCGCGGCCGCGCTCCCAACACAGACCTGTACAGGCGCGTGTGTGACTGCAGCCAGGGGAATAAAAGACGCGTTTAAACCCTTGCCCGCCCGCCCACCTCGGATCCAGTTTCCCGAAACATCCACAGAGCACACCACGGCCGGCTATTTCCAAGCTGGTTTATCCAGTCCGGAGTCAGTCGGTACGAGACCCCACCGCCTCCGCACGAGAGTCAGCGCTGCAGTTGCTGGCTGCTGCCGTGCCGCTCTCGCGTACGTACCAGCACGGACTGGAAAGCCCGTTCCCCTCGGGGGCAGGAATTACCGATCGCTGCTCCGCCAACTCCTCGGAAACTAGCCTGCTGCGGGAGGGGCGCCCAGCAGAATTCAGCCTAACATGAGAGAGTACGGAATTTCCTCCCGGAGGTGTCTGGCTGGGCGAGCCCTTTGGTGCTATATATAGAGCGTGATACACACACAATTTCAGAGCAATGCCGGCGTGTGAGACGCACTTAAAAACACTAACCTGGCTCCAAGCGTGCCGCTGAGCTGCCCCTTTGCTCTCTTGCCCCCCTCCCCGCACTGCCAGGCGTGCTCGCGTTACAGGGCAGCCTGAGACAGCAGCGCTGGTGCCCGGAACACCCAGTTCTCGGCGCTCTCCGCACGCAGCCAGAGCTCCGCGATGCAGAGACAGGCACAGACACACACAGCGCTGTTTGGGCATTTGATTAAAAAAGGGAAACGTTTGGGTCTCCCTCGCAACGTCAACAGACTTTTGGCAGCCATTGACGCCAGCAGCGGCAGCAAAGTTTTGTTAACACACTCCTGGCTTGGAAACTAGAAAAACCCGATGCCGGGGGCCAGGGGACGCCGCCGCTCTTTCTTGCCTCTTGGGCAGGGAAGCCAGTGCAAAGTGGTAGCGCCTTGCCCCTCCCCCCGACTTCCCTTGAGTCACTATTGTGAGGACGTCTTCTTGATTAGGAACAAGTGGAAAAGGTGAAAGCAGGGTAAGGAAAGGAGAGGAAGCCCGGCTGGGGACAGGCAGCTGCAGAGAGCCAGGAAGGAGAGAGAATGCAACGGCGCACGAGTTCCCTTTTGGCGCCTTTACTCTTTCCACCTCCAGCTCCTTCTGGCAGCTCGCCAGTTTCCACTGCAAAAGCCACAGACCCACCCTCAGTGCGACTGCAGGCGGCTAGAAAGCTTCATGGGTTAAAGTCTGCGAGTAATGTAGAAAGCAAGTGGCACCGACAGAGCAAGAGGTAGTTAAACAATCTGGCCCTCGGAAATGAAAATAGTGCAATAAATTACCCCATCCTGATTGTCTCCAGGCCACTGGAATGATCATTTCTAGGTTTGTGAAAATCCCTAAGAGAAGTGAAAAGCAATTCGGGATTCATAGCAATCGACTTCGATTAGACCAAACTGTTCGGCCAGACTTTGATTTATAGGGCAGCACTCCTACAGTATTTATAAGCTTAAATACGGACAGCTACTTATAAACATGTTTAGCCACCGCGTTTCTCTTATACCTATGGCTAATATATTTACAAATTATACATTTACCGACACCAGAGTTAGAAATGACTTTAAAGACACCATATTGCACAGTTTAGGATACCTAGTGTACAGCTTTGGGATAGGCGGTTAAAGGGGAGGGTATTTTTCTTTTTAATAAAAAATACCCAAGGTATATTTTGCAAGATCTACACAGCATCACTGATTTGACACACATTTTGCAAGCCAGGCTAGGAAGCAGCAGGCTAAGTAGCCGCCGCATGGCTCTGCGGATTAGAAAAAGAAGTTTGACCTTTACCCGGGACGTGTGGCATTTCATTTAACCATAAAGCTAAGTACAATGTGCCAGCTAGGTCTCTAAACCGATTTAAAATACATATTGAGTCATGCACAACACTAGTGCATTTCGGTTTAAGAAACACACACACACACACGAGGGTCGGTGTCTATTTTAAGATTTTAAAACAACCTCTTTCCTCTGCGTGTTGACTCCTCTTTCCTGCCGAGGCTCCCACACAGTCACGTGTAGCGAGGCTATCAGGACTTTCTACCGTGTAAACAAAACGCGGCGGAGCCATCTGAGGGCAGCCAGAGCTGCTACTCGGCATCAGCTACGTTGGGAAGAGGACGGGGACAGGGGTGCGCCCAGAGGGACTCCACCCACAGACAGACAGACAGACGCTGCAGCCGCGGGAGGGGGAAGTGGGGAGGCAGAGATGACTGTGGCCTCTGTCTGCGGCTCTCCAGCTGCCAGCGATTGGATTCGCGGGGGAGGGCCGCAAAGGGCAAGCCCCCGCCCTTGGGGCAGACACGGAGGATCAAAGGGGGGAGGGGTAGGAGGGATTAGACATTGGGGGGCAGAGGAGGCGGATGTTTCCCACTGGGGCGAAGGATACGAGGGGCTCCCGGGGACGGGGGACATGGGGAAGGAAGGAAGGCAGGCAACGAGGACTTCAATCGCTCCCCATTCACGGCCAGGCACTGTCCCCCCTGCCTGGCCCAGTGACGATTCCCTGCCCCATGAGGGAACACTCCCGCATGCATCCCTTCCTCCGCCTCTGTGCGTGATCGGGGCGCGGGCAGGGGGACCCTTCACCGCCAGATGCGCCCGGGAGGAGGCAGAGCAGCAGCGCTTGGTTCACGTGCGTCTGCTCCGCTCGGTCTCTCGCGCGCGTCCGAGCCTGCCATAGAAAGTAACTCCGCAGCGGCCGCCCCGCTCCCCCCGCCCGCCCCCAGCAGCTGCCTGCGCTACCAGGCGAAGCGGTGCCGAGTTCTCACCGCCATTTGCAAACAAAAGTTTTAAATTAATGATAAACCTGGGATCGGCGGAAGGGCGGCGGAGAGGAGGCCAACGAAGGAAAGTTAAAATGGCTGGCGATCCTTCCAATAACCCTGGCCATCTCGCCCACGTACGCGACAGAGTCCCAGTCTTCCCTGCCAGCGCTGGGGAACCATCCCACCTATTTTAGGGGGAACCCCGCGGCAAAAGGGGCGGGGAAGGGAGCACGCGGCTCACTTTGGAGAGTTCACAGAGGTGCCGGCGTCTGCAGGTTGTTAGATCTGGAGCACGGTGAAGCACATGCTTGAGCCCCCCACTGAAATACACCGAGGAGGTGGGGGGGAAGAGGACATTTTATTTGCTGAAGCAGAGACACGGCTGGCACCCCAGTTGGGGTTGTTTAGCGTGAAGAAGAGGGGCCTTGACACAGGGGAGCTGACCCTCCACGGGCCACCCTGTGAGAGTGTTATAAGGGTCACCGCTGAAACGTGTACTTGGCAAGCGGTAAGTGGCGACACCAGGTCCATTGCGCTTCTGCGTCTCTCCCCCCGCCCCCGCCACACATTTCCCTTGTGTGAATGGCGGAGCTGAAGCGGAAAAGGCTTCGGCTCCACGCGGGGGAGGGGGGGCTTCTAGAGTATAAATCGCGAAGGGCAGCTTCGCATTTCATCCTGCCACTTCTCCAGCAACGACATTAATAACGCCCCCTCCTCCTCCGGGGAGGAGATGACTGGGGAGAGAGGCAGCTAGGCGGACATGCTTGCCAGAGAAGGGAGCTCCTGCACCATACGCCACAGAGCCACTAAATCTGAACCCCTTTTATCGATGGCCCTTAGCCACCGTCTGCCCCCCCCTTCCCAGCGATAGTTTAGGCTCCCTCTGTCACCGACCCCCTCTTCTGCATCTCTCACTTCCTAGACCGTCCGCGCCATTTTAGAGACACACAGAGGAGCGAGGGTTTCCGCTGCTGCTGCCAGAGACAACAGGCAGCAGCCGAGGCTGAGCTGCGCAGGAGGAGCAGCAGGAGAAGAGAGAGAGATACAGCCGGCCTGGCACAAATGTGCCTTTCAGGTAATTAAGCTAACATTGCATCCGCCGAGCGGAGTCTCGGGGAGAAGGGAGAGCGCGCAGGGCCGGGCTCCCCCACCCCTTAACCCTTCAGAGTCCTTACAGCTCAGGAACTTTCCATGTTGGGTTGATTTCGTATGGCTATTGCTTTGAAGAATAAAAAAAACACCTTGAGCCACCTTTCTCTCCACACACACGTCTGGCTTTGGCGAGGCTCACTGTGCACGTCTAACTCAGCTCCCTGTACAAACGCATTTTCCATCCCACCCTGCCCCGCTTATTTTGCCGACAGGAAACTTCAGGTTGGAAAAAAAAAATACCCCCACACATTGAATAGATAAGTCCGCCTGTTTCTGTGAGAGCCGAGCGAAATGGTGCACTCATTTCCGCAGCATTATCTGGCTATAAATACCACCGTTCCGGGCCCCTTCTCCTCCCCACACAGCACCCCCTGCTAGAATGATTAATGGGACATACGCCCTTGGTTTTCCTCTGACCGCCCCTGATCCACGTTGCTTTCTCTCGCACTCACCAGTTCAAGCTGTACCGTACGGTGGGAGAGCACCCCCCCCCCCCACGCCCCCCGCAGTATCCACAGGGGATGTTAGCAGATATTGATCACGGGCGAGTTGATTTTGCATAATTGTGGCTGACAGTGCCTGTGGTTCCCTCATTTACGAAGCAACAGCTTTGAGAGGCTGATTGATTAGGAGCAGCCCCCTCCCCCCCTTTCCCCAGACAGACACACAACCCATCACCAAGAGGAGGCAGTTTGAAGGCGATTCTCTCCGGAGAGTAAAGCAGCTCCTCATTATACAGCAAATGGCCGGCGCGCCGACAGCGAGATATTAAACTTGGTCCCCTGTCTAGCATATCTAGCTTAACTAGCCTGGGATCCGTCTGCTCCCCGCAGGACTTTGTCTATGCAGCTGAGGGGGGGGGGGGGAGGCGTAACTCAACTGCACTCTTGTAGGCACAAGATAGTTATATTCAGCGATCATTTAAGAAAAGCGCTTGGGAAGTTGGAGCGGCTTATAAACAACTCAGTCGGCGTATGTTTAGCAATACTTGAAGAGTACCACCCCGCCTCAAAATATATATATATATATATATATAGTGTTTACAATGCGAATGTTTCCCCCTCCTGGGAAATACTTTGCGAGTACTTCTGAAAATCACGGAACATTTTAGACAACAGTTATAAACAAGGAGCTGCGCGCACATCTACACGTTTTTACATAACTACTGGTCCCAAACCCTCACATCGTCTTCTCCAGACCGTTTAAAGAAATAGTTATCCTATAGAGAGCAGGTAGGCATGTGCCAGTCATCTGATTTTACAACTCTTGTTCAAACATCAGAAACGTACGTTTATTACGTGAATCCGAAAGTTACTGTAAAAGCAAAGTCAGGCTTTCTATACAAAGTTTTGCGATGTTCCTCTGGGTTAATACCCCACAGTTGTATGAAGACTCACACACACATCGGTCATACAGGGAAACACTAAGGACCATTGCAATCTCTGTTTTTTCATCTTAGAACTCAGCACCGAAACAAAGCACTGAAGCAACTGCTATGCAGATGGGCGGCTATGAATTTTTGCTGCTGCTTAGAGCTTTAATTACTCGCTCTTGATCCGTGGGACTACGACACTACACCGCCAAGGTTAAAATGCCCTGAACAGCTCTGAGCAGATGTGAGCGAGTTGGCAGACGCGCAAATGAGGTCTGCCTCTAAGCACGATAACAAGTGACTAATACATTGCATATCTCTGAAAGAAAATTATTTTTCTCTAATTTGCATTAGCTTTTTTTAAAGCCAGTGACAGTCCCTCCGCAGAGGCAGTACTATAATCCTGGAAATACTGCTCCGTGACTTTAAAAGATTTGGAAGAAGGAAGAGAGTGCCAGTATTTTGGCGACGTAGACTTGTTTATCTTTCCGCCTTAGCTTCAAGGCGAAACTAGTTTCGCAAGCAACGTTCCTACAGAAATGGCATACGTCATATAAAAGATTAATTTATAGCATTGACGCTAAGATTATTGAATTACTATTGGAGTAACTTCCGCCGTCAACACCACGACATTATTCATAAAGACCCAACAGTATTGGGGGGGTGGGCCGGAGGGAGACTGAAGAAAAATAAAGACAGTCACCCTTAAACGAAGATTATACCCACTATGTGAAATTTTGTCTTTCTAAAGAGTTCCAGGCCAAACGAAAATAGATTTTAGAGATTACTTTGTGTGTAAAAACATAACGATTTTCTGTTGCAGTTAAAACTACCTAATTTGAAAATATAGGCAGACCCTACAGTTCTTAATCATGCGGGCTGGGTTTGGATACATAAGGAAACCTTAAGGACAGACAGAATCAGGTAGTGAATTTCTCTTTAAGTTTAAAACGCCTTTGTTTTAAGAGATCTAGCCTGACAAATTACTTTCTCGTTTTTACTTTTTTGAAGCTGTTTTTGACCCAGAATCTTACATACCCTCCTGACAACATACTGTCTAGTTGATCAGAGAATGCCTACAACTGATCTCAGGATAACAACTTTCTTTTACAGCAGCACCTGCATTAAAAACAAAGGATGCGATTCACCATACTGTTTTGAGAAATGCTGTCCAAGTTGGAGTCATCTCACATTATCAGCTCAGTCCAAGGGAAATTCAGATCATCATCATCCCATGTGTACAATCCCCTGCACCACAGGGCCTGCTTTTCTTCTCACGGAATTCAAGGGGAACTTTGCTATTGCCTTCAATAGGATCTGGCCTGGTATATGCACATTTCAGCACTCTACCCACTTCCAGGAAACGGAGCAGGGCTTAGTAGCCAAGATTTTTTTTTTTTTTTTTTTTTGCCAAATTCCAAGCCCGCTGTTGTCCCTGCGTTTGCCCTTGCTGACGGCCAGGGCAGAATTTGACCTTTAGACTCACTCTCAAGCTTAACAAAAGGAATTGAAGTCATTATCTAGTCTCTTGTTTTAGAGAGACCCTCCACTCCAGGAAGAGCTTTTCCCCTACAGGTGTATTACTCAACTGCGATAGCAAGGGGTCTGTCTGAAATTTAGCCCAGGTATGTGCACACAAGTTATGATGAGAAAAATCACCCCTCTCTCAAACTATTACATTAAAAAGCAACACACACACCCCCACACACCCCAGCCCAGCTCATTAGTTCTTAATCCGCGCCGCCGCTATCTGTGCGAGCGCTCTGAAGTGCTACTGCTGCCTCCATAGTGAGAGCTTTGTTGTAGGTGCCGAAGAGGCGCAGGCTACTCGCGCTCCAACAGCTGTCACATTATTTGCACTAGCTGTAAACAGCCTTCACATTCTCCCCCCCCCCCCCCGCCCCTTACCGCATAGTTAAATCCAGACTAACAATCCACAGTTCGAGATCAAACCAACAACAGCAGCATTGTGTCTGCCTTCAGTGCTGTAGCATCAACTACTGCAGCTGGTTTAGTCCAAACAAGGAACCCCCTCTACCCCACTCCTACTGTGGAGAGAACCGTGTTTGTTTCATCCGATTTTTCAAACAGAATCTTGCTGCTGTCCGATACAGTGGAGTTCCTTTTATTAATTTCCCCACCAGACGATATTTCGGTTTTTCTCCAAACTCGAGACAGACCAAGCACGCGCACACACTCCTCTCTTTGATAATAAAGTTTGGTCACAACTTCAATTGTTTTTGATTTCCCGTCAAAAGAAGCCCCAAAGCACAGCTGCAGCTTTGACTTTCTCGTGTAAAGTACGCCGTGCCCCTTACTATGTCTCGGTCATTGGAGCGTTTGGAAGCTTAAGGCCCCTTCTTCTGCTGCAGAAATGTCATGACTGAATGGATACCACTGGCTGCCCCCATACGGGTGGGGGGGGGGGGGTGAGGACAAGTTTCCTTTATTTTGTATTAAACTGACTTTCCATAATCGTCAGAATCGGTGCAAACTGCACCCCCAGCTCGTCTTTAATTAAGATATTTTTGTTATAAAGTTTCCCCATTACAATACCGAATCTACATAATGGACCATTCCAGATGGCTTTGCTCAGGTTGATATCCCCAGTGACTTTAGGAGCGAGTAAGGCAACTACGATTAGATTTTAAGATATTGAGTCAAATCTGTTTGCCTTTAGTTTGACATAGCAAATGAAACGGGCTGTGTGTCATATTTACATGACTACCCTTGGGTTTCCTGCACCCTTTCACCTCCCTCTTGCTTTGAGCTCTGCACATATATTGATTATCCCACGATGGACATCCCTTATTGTCCCAAAAACTTGAACAGAAGAAGTACTTTATTTTCTATCTCCATATGTCCAGTTAAAATAAACTGTCACCAACCCACTCAAGTCTTAAGAATGTTTCTAAACTGAATCTTAAATCATGCACGTGCAGTTTCTCCTTTCCTACTTTAAAAATCTACTATTCTGATGCAAATCAGACTTTACTTGTGAAATACTCTGTACAATAATTAAACAGCACGTTAGCTATAAGTTGCCTGCTCTTTCATTGATTACACTTGTGCTAATATCTCTCCCATTATGTGTAAATTTTCTATTGCGAAGGGAAAGGTGGAGATTTCGCTAGAACTGACAAAGTATATTTTCTCCCTTTAATTTATTCTTGGCTAAATTATGTATGATTAATTGGAATGTATATCTTTACAGAAATGTTTAACAGTAAGCCATTTTGCCTAAGAGTTTAAAAATAGATTAAATTTGATAAAGAGACTATGAGAACCGGCACTGAGATGCACAATATATAGCTCCCGGATGCACAATATATAGCTTTGTGACCGCCGACTGCAAGAAAAGACTGACGATTTTTTGTTTTGTTTTAAAGAGCATTTTCATCTCGGCCCAGCTATTGCTCTAGGTTAACGTTTCTCAAGGCAGGCACAGTGGCCACTACTGACGCGGTGGGTCTGCACTGAACTTCCCAGCCAGCTTCCCCTGTAAATTATTCCAGTAGGTATTTGCAGGTTGGTGGCATCGACTATTCATTGCCTGTACGGAGCTAAAAATCTGCTTGCCTGGTAAAACCCATTGCTAACAAAACAATGTCAGCAAAGGCTGCAACACATTCTTGTGAGAGACCAGCGATTCGTGCCTACTGAAGCTCTTTCAGCACAAAGGCTTTTAGAGGAAGAAGAGAGAGAGGGAGGGAGGGAGAGCTCTCGTGTTTCAGGGCTGCTGTCCCCTGGGAACCAAGAACCAAGTGTAGCTTCAATCAAATGCTCACTTCTCCTCCGGGAGCTCAGTCGGAAACCTGATCTCACTAGCTTATGCCTGCCTCCATGCATATAGGCTTGCTTTTCTTTCATACCAGCAATTTGTATAAAGAGGAGAGCCAATACAGTTTATTGAAAATGCGTTCTTGAAATGTCTGCTCAGGAGGGCCCTCTCCTCTTTCCCAACCTCACTAACTTATGGGGAAAGTGATAGTTTAAAACTTACATCTCACATATTTTCTTCTCTGACTGGATCATCTGACTTCATCTACCAACAGCTACTTTTTAATGGGCCCTTTTAATGTCAAGTCACATAGCCATTAAAATGTTTACCATTAAACACATTACAGCTGGTTTTTTTAAAAGGCAGATGTACTTTGGGTCAGCTTTAGCTGAAGTCTACCTCAAACATGCCTATGCCAACCTTCCCCTCAGGCCCCAGCCTGGTCAAGCTGTGGGAGCCCAGACCTTGCCCATCTTCCCGCAAAGACATAGGCCTTGTGGAGGATTTGCTAACACGGCTGAAGCAAATGTTGGCCACACATAGGTAGGACACAATTCACTGGACCAGAAGAAGTGGAGAAATGAGGGGAAGACCACTTCCTGCTGCATAGTACTGTTCTGATCTACCTAATTGCTTTGGCTGGAATTGGGAAGTGTTATTTCCCCTGATTTTATATCCAGGCAGACCTTGGAAAGCCAAGGTACTGTATATGGGCCTTTTTTGAGTTCCAAATTGATACCTCTATAGTTAATTGTGCTAATGAAGCCCCTACATAAACCTGTAAAGTGTTTTGAGGATGTATGTATATATTTGGGGATGTATGTAAAAGGTACTGCTTCCTGAGGGGCCAATTAAATTTGACCCTAACAACATATAATGTCTGGGAGTGACATGTTAAAAGTAATTCCCACAATGAGGGCTAATACAATTGGATATAGGGATGAATGAGTTAGGGAGATTCAGAGTGCAGTTTGTGTGCAAGCACACACACTTCTGTTCACAACTATTTTAGTAGGCAAACTATGGTACCCAGATTATAGGTGATTTTAAATACCCTGCTAAATGTTCAATAGTGTGACTCTAAAAACATGTTACTGTCTGTCTTAGCAATAATATGTGCATTAAAAGGTCCCTATGAATTTAGATTCTATAGCACCAGTGGGTGGATTAAGGAACCCGGGTGGTACCTATCCAAAATCCTAAACTATCATGTAGAAGATGTTTGGGTCACAGCAGCATCAGATCTTCCAGTGAAAATGGGTTTGTCTCTGTCCCTTCTAATACCATTAAAAAAGTTTTCTGAGAATTCAAAGCAATACTGAGAATCTGCCTCTCAATCCTTAATTCACTTCTGTGTGTCTATATGCTGCAACATTAAAAAAAAAAAATTAACATCAGCTAATATCCAACCTTAGCAGAGGAAGTGCGACTAACCAAATATAAAACTGGATTAATTTAATTCTTTCCTCCTTCCTATTGGGTACACAAAAGAAACGTCCACACAGGTAGTGTTTTTGTTTGGGTATTAGTTCTAACACAAAGCATGAACCTAGATGTAATTTTAATATTTTCTTAGTTATTTAGGTAAAATGTCTATAGGGTTTAGTGCCTATACTACAGAACTACTGAGTGGTTGGACTTATACAAAAATATGATTCCTGATGATGTGTGAATGCAAACATCAATTACTTTGGAGTGCTCAATTGTCCCATTGCCTGGACTTTTAAAACTAAGAACATGAGCCTAAGTATTTTGTGGTATAAAGCTATTTAAAGGCAAGGGTCACTAGGTGATATATTCCAGAGTATTTTAAATGAACACTTAGGATAAGAGTTTTATCTATTTTTTTAATTTTAATCTATTTTAAAGTTGAGCCAGAACTCTTACAAGTAACTGCTAAATGACAATATTGACATACCTATGCCATACTAAAATACATTGGGACATCTGTAAAGTGAATGACAGCATAGAGATTTGTTATGTTATTGCAGTTTTTAATGGCATGAGAGTTCTACATGTTTGCTAAGCATAATTTAAGGGGAAAGTTTAATTTGTGGCCTACTGGATAGAGCACTGGAGTGGGACTCAGCAGACCTAGGCTCTAATCCTGTCTCTACCATTAATCTGCTGGGTGATCTTGGGCAAACCACTTCACCGCTCTCCCACCTCAATTTCCCCAACTGTAAAATGGGGATAAGGATGCTGACCTTTTTGTAAAGTGCTTTGAGATCTACTTATAAAAAACACTATATAAGAGCTAGATATTATTAAAAAAGTGATCTTGCTGATAATAAATTAAGGTGATAATACATGCATGAAGTACTTACTGGTGTGAGTACTGATGTAGAGCGGAACTTCTAGCCTACTCTCTTTCCTTAGGGTTACACTCAACTCTATACAAAGAATTTCCAGTGTAGTTGGTGGAGTCTGTACTTTCTACTTTAATTGTTCTATTCAAATAAAGCATGTGTGTGTTTACTGTCACACTAAGGAAACAAATCACAAAGGGACTTGGGGGGAGGGGATTGAAAAAAAGCAAGGATTTTATTATACAATTTTTTTTTAAAGTAGCAATGCTTACATGACACAGAATTGGCATATATACTTTCTGTCAAAACTGGGTATTTACATTCCACTTTTTAAGAATATGTAATTTTTAAAGGGACTAGCAATGTAAACATCTTTCCTCTCCAAGTTTCAGATTCTTAAACTCTACCCTACACTTTAACAGGTCTTTTAGTTTGCACCTAGACAATAAATTTAGTTTAATTTAGCTTCCGGTCTTTAATTTTAGCAGGTCTCCTCTCTGCATGCAAATCAATATGGCAATTACCATCTAAAAGCTCGCCCAGCCCCAGGTCAATGTAAATTGATCATTGTCCGCCTTCTACAAAATAACACCGGGAGTCTGTGGTGCATAATGAGATTATACTGGAAACTGTCTTTCAGATCACAAATTATATTTTATGCTGTCAGGGTCTTCTCCAAGCGCACTTCCTTGCATGCCTAATCACAGGGCACCAAATCTATTAATGTATAAAGGTAAATTTCATACAGAAAAATAGCACCAAAATAACCCCTACAGCATATACATATACGGGGGGGGGAGTAATGCAAAAATCTTAACTTGTCCCACTGGTGAAAGCTATATAGGAAAATCTTAATACTAGCTGAAGGTTGTTTTGTTGTGCGGCAAAAAGAAAAAATAGAAGCGCCTCCTACAAATTAACAGAACTTCTCTAAGAGAACTGTTTTCTGTGAGCTGGTGGCCTTCTTGCTTTCTGTCCCTAACTAGTCAACTCATCCATTAAAAGGTGCTACACATGACAGAGAAACCCTTGTGAAACATTCATTAACTTCTGCTCGAAAGATCGTTCAGGCTTCTAGCTAAAGGTTCAAGTCCTGACAGCCGAACAGGTCTGAGGGAAAAGGTCGATTCAGAGTAATACTCCCTATCAGCCTCTTCGGTGAAAGGACACAAGGATTACATATAGCCAGTGCTGCTCACGGACAAGGGAACTCCCCCTATCTGCAGATGAGGCCTCCTCTGCCTCTCATTATACACACACAGCGAGAGCTTTTCGACGTAGTTAAATGGGGTTAGTCTGGCTCGCTGGAAGGAATCTACTTGATCTCTAAGTGGTTAGATTACTGCAAAAAGCAAGAAGCATAACATTCATCCTAGCTACCATTTATTTTTAAACATCAGTTTAAGGAGGAAGTATTAAGCCTGCTGTTCCTACCCTATGCACTGCTGTTTAAAGGCCCACACTAAAATGTGCTATAGATGTAGACGTAAGAGACAGTATCACATGTCATCCGTGTAATGAAGTGTATTGCACTATCCAAGTCCTACGAACAGATAGCTGAGTGGCCTTTTGTGTACATCAGCCGACATTAAAAGGCCTGAGTAAAATAGGAATTAACTCCCTTGTCAATGGAATTACAGTATTTTACACCCCCACTACCAGGATCAAGATGAGGCCTCTAGACTGAATTAGTCCTTTAACCACTCCATTTTCAAAGTTGTAAGGTTCTTTGGGGGGAGGGGGAGAGTCACAGATTGTCATTCCTGTAATTCAGACTTTTATGTCCTATTGTTCAATTTTTTAATGGTGGCCTTACATTTTTTATGTCCACAAATTAAGAACCAATGGGATTTAAACCTTGTGTATTGTTTTTCAATCCTAGGACTAACCAAAATTCTCCATCAGTGATTCTACTGAATCCTCTAAATACTAGCTTAGAATGGCTATGAACCGTCCTGATTTTTTAAAGCCCCTGTTTATGAAGAAAGTGAACTGTTTTGGGCAGGGCTGTTATGAAATTAGCTAAATCGCAAGGCGTCTATAGATAAGGATCGCATCCTGGTACTGAAGGATAGGGACTCAGTGCCTATTGCACTCTAGCCTGTCCACCAGCCTAGTATAGACCCCAGACATATATTAATAACCACTCACACCGCAGTTTGGGCCCTCAGTTCTCCTACCTTAAGTACTTCTTTAACATTAGAATAACCTCAAAATAGGTCTGTGTGGTTTACTACGAGGTTATTTCAGTTCAGTCTCCAGATTCTTGGCTTGGTTTTCATGGGCTCTTTCTTTTTTTTTGGGGGGGGGGGGGAGAAGAGGGAAAATCTGTAGGGTCTATTGGTACTCGTCTCTATGAGCTATGCAACCAATCTACCATTTCCGGTGTTGCTTCTATCTAATTAGAGATGTATTTAGATGGGAAGTGTAAATAAACGCTGAGCTGCCTGCTGCCCTGGCTCTGCGCTGACTCCTCGGGAATATTTCCAATAAGGCTGGAGCGCCCGGAGCCAGGGCTCAGACAAAGAGGAATGAGGATGGTCTGCGCTGCAGGCAAATCCAACACAAACCAGCTTTTATCTACGGCTCTGGAGCCTTAACTCCTTTTAATCTGCACCGCATAGGCTTACACAACACGGTCGCCTGTATTCCACTGACAAGGTCTTATTACAAAAGGAAAACCCATACGCCACTCAAAGTAACCTAAAGAGGAACGGAAGCCTTAGTCCCTGTTTGCCTTTTCGGGCCACGAGGTATGACCCTCCCTGTGAAGTCCGCTGTGCTTCAAAACAACCGGAGGTAGGTTTGTCTGCCTTTCAGTGTATACATTAAACAAACCGAGGGCAGCCCGGTGCTATAAAACAAAGTCGACTCCCTCCCCACCCCCAGGTCATTAGGGCTTCGGGGTGGGAGGGGAGAAGTTGATCCGATCTGAAAAGCTCTCGCGGAAACTCGCTTTCCTTTCGGTATTCGCCCGGAGTGGTTGTGAATCTCCGCTGTGGGTTTTCCATCGTGACCCGGGGGAGGGAGGCGGAGGGAAGAGATGGGGAAACACTAACTGCGTGCTCCGCTCGCTCGCTCGCGGGGCCCCTTGCACGCCAGGCTCAGCCTGTGTGCGCCTCTCTGTGTTTGTCTGGCCCCGCACCAATCTGACACGGGGTTAACGCGCTCCTCGGAGTTTCTAAACAGAGGAAACTTCTGGGAACGAAATAATCTGGCACTCGCCTCGTAAACTCTCTTCCTGTTGTGGGAAACAGCTCTTAAAATGCAATTAGATGCATGGGGGTAAACCCACGATCCACAGCGCTGCTCCCTTTCCCTCCGGGCTCATTCCAATCGCTTCTCCGGTTCTTTTAACCACACCAGCCATCTAGATTTTCCTCATCTTTAAGGGTTAACAAAAAATATCGCGGTGACCTTTTCCTCTCGGTTTCCCCCACTCTCCCTTTCAGGCTCCGGTTCTTGAGCTCGCAGGGAGCCTGAACGGCTGTCTAGACCGATCTATCACAGACGGACAAACAATACCAGGAGAAGCCCTTTCCCGGTCCCTCAGCCTCCGCCACTCACCTTAGAAATGGCGAAGGAAATAAAGAAACAGTGTCCGCAACATAATCCTTCACTGTACATGTGTAGCCTTCAAAACAGCCCACCTTCATGCCTGACAAATAGGATTTTGTCTGCTCTTTTAGCGTTTGCTACGACACACACTTTTTCTATTCCACGATCATAATACTTAGCTCAAAGTGCCAGGGCCTTCCCCGCCCTTCGAGAGAGATAGGGTCAGCGTGGAAGCAGAAGAACAGCCCGCTCCGCTTGTGAACAAACCTATTAACCTGAAAACTTAAATGTTTCTTAATCACGCCCTTTCACACCCATCCAAGTCAACCGAAGTGCTGCTCTGTCTCTAGCTCTCCCTAGGAGATGCGTATTCAAGAGGGACGGTATTAGAGGTGGAGGTCCAATCCTGCAAAAATCTGGGGAATAGCTAATGAGCTGTGCAACTCATTGATCCAGAGCATACTTCCTAATTAACTCTCAGTCACCTATTTGTGACAGCAATTCAAAGAGCTGAACTGGAGATAAACCGCAACCCCTGCCTGAAAAAAAAAATAACCCCCCTCCCATCCCCCCAACACACTCGCCTTCCTAATCCCCTAAAAGCAGTTAAGGTGCCCGTTGTCTTGTCTTCCTCTCACAAAAACCGACGGCTTCCACTTAAAAACTGAAAGGGAAATTAATCCGCGTACACCTATGCAATTGCACCGAATCCTAGACAAATATATAAGCACCGACGTCTCAGTGAAGAAGCTACATTAATGGACTCGCGTGACAGAAGCAGCCAGACACGATTCTCCAAGGTTAACAGAATGTAAATGTTCTGCGATATGGAGTAAAAATGCAATTCTGTTGGCAACGCTGAATTAAACACCTAGTAACAATTGATTTCGGTGGCTGGTGTCTGTTTCCAACGCCACGGCAAGAAATACTCAAGACTGCACTTAACACCACCTTAGGGGGAGGTTTCCTTTTTATCTTTGTTCCCAGATCGTACTAGTAGGGTCGGCTACGCAGCCCTTTGCCAATCCCCACTTTATAGGGAGCGATGACCTCTTCACCACGGAAAAGTTCATAAAGCCTTGAAACAACCAGGCTCTGCTCCCAGATTGTAGGCGAGCTAGGCTCTTTTCGTTTTTAATAAAAAACACCAATGCAAAGCTGCAGGCTCCGCGGAGCAGATGAAAGCAATGAGCAGACTTTCTGCAAAAGATTCATTAGAAGAAATTAATGCTGCAACAAGCTCTGAGGCGAGACCATTAAACACAATCCCACAGTTCGTCAGTGTTACACCAGTCACTGGTCCCCCCGCCCCCCGCAACCTCGAATCCTACACACATCGCAGAAAGAAGAAAGAGAGAAAAAAAGAGGAACGTGAAACCTTCGCAAATATCGCCCCCGGACTCGCTTCACGAACATCAAATACATGCCCCATATGCTGCGCAGACCAGCCTCGGAGTTGGCGAGGGCTTGCAGAAAATAGACCTCTGTGTCCTTCCCCGATCGGCCTTTGATAGCAAGTTCCTATCCTCCCTCTAGTTCTCTTTCCACAAAAAACTAGCTTTAAAATGAATAAACTTCTACATCAGACTGGACCCCACACCAGCAATGATCTTTGAACGGGTAACCACGGTGACTGGCTCCCTCTCCCCCCCCCCCCGCGGCCCCCAGCTTCAAAGAACAAAACCCCTTTGCATTCGCAAATCAACTAGAAAACCTCACGCAGCTGCAGCTCCTTTAAAAATAGTGTTAAAAGTCCACCCTTTACCTGGCTCTGGAACAAACAGCGCCCGAAAGCCCCAGCCTCTTCCCCATGAATGTGGCTAGTCTCGCTTGGGCTTCTCCACCAGATGCACTGGCGTGGAGGGGAAGCCGAACGCGAGGCCACAGAATACGTGCCCTCCCTCTCCCCTGATTTAAAAGTGCCCCCCACCCCCTTCCCCCGGGAGCCAAGCCGTGGCGGCTGCCAGAGGTGGGGCTTTCACAGCCCTTTCCAGAGCGGAAAGCGAGACACGACGGGAACCCCCCACCTCCTCTTTCCTGCTGGGGAGCAGACAGAGCGCGACCGGCAGCTTCCCCTTCGCTTACCCCACCCTGCCTCCCTGGGGGCATCTCTACAGGCCAACAGCCGACAAACTTCCACTCCGCGGCACCCACGCCCGCGAGGCGCGCCCCAGGAGGCCCCATCGCCCGCTGCCTGCCACCCCCTCGCCCCGCTCGGCTCGCTGCCCCTTTCATCGCTTTTGGCCCTGCCACAAAGCGAGCCCTCGCCCCACGTCCTCCAGGGGAGCGCCAGGGCGGGCCGGGCCGCTCCCCAGAGCCCAGCCGCCCGCGGGCCGGGGGAAGGGACTCCGCGCAGCACCGAGGTTTCGAGCAGCACTGACCTTGCGCTCCGGCTGGGAGAGCAGCAGCGCCGAGTGCGGCCGCCTGGGTCCCGGGGCTGTAGTCCCCTCCTCTCCCCGGAAGGGAAGCTCAGGCTGGGTGGATGCAAAAAGTTTGCTGCTCCCCTCCCCCTCTCGGGGCGTGTGTCCGTGCTGCGGCGCTGGGCTGGCGGCGCTCCGTGCCGCGCGGGGGGCAGCAAAGGCTGGCGGGGCAGGTGGCCGCGGCGAGGGCTGCGCGGGCTCCGTAGCCCGCGAGGCTCACTCGGGCTGCGGGCGCTGGGCTAGCAGCGCCATGTTGCTGGCCGCTCCGGGCTGAGTGTCCCCTGCCGGCGCCGGCTGCCCTCCTACATCGCGCTCCCGCCGCGGGGCCGGCGTCTCCAGTGGCCTGGCCGCGGCTTTGTGTGTGTGGCTGGGGATTTAATCCCCCTCCGCCGGGAAAGCCGCTCTTCCTCCCCTTGCCGCTGGGAGCCCGGGCTCCGTGTGCTGCACGCCGCGCTCCCCTCACATCCCCCCCTTCCTCCTCCTCCTGCTCCAGCCGCCGCCTCCCCCCCGCGGGCGGGCGCTGAGCTCAGGGAGCTGCCGCCAGCAGCAGCAGCGCCGCCACCGCGCTCTCCCGGAGCAAGTTACCCCCCGCCCGCGTTTCCCTTCCGAGGCTTTTCTCGTCCCTTAATTGATTCTCTCCCTGCCCCCGGCCGGCCGCTCCCCCTTCCCGCCCCTGCGGGCTGGCACTCGGCCCCCTCCCCCCGCCCCAAAGCTGAGGGCGTCCCGGGGAGACTCCGCGCCCTCCTCAGCCAGCAGCGGCTGAGAGGAAAGTGTCTCCCCCGCCCGCGCCGCTGCTCCCCTCGCTCGCTACCCAGAAGGCCAGTGGAGAACCGCAATTACCATAAAGCTCCGCTCACTCCGCTCCGCCAAGCTGTCAAAGCCCGGCAGCGGCAGCAGCTCGCTCAGCCAGACAGCGCGCCGGGTGCCGCTCAGCCCCAGCACGGTGCCGCCGGGGAGCGCCCGGCCGGCTCCGGCCCAGCTCCACGCGCGCCTCCCCGGCTCGGCCCCGCTCCCGCGCGTGGCGTGGGCTCTCGGGCCCCCTTTCCGCGACTCCCTCCGCCGCACACCTTTTAGCCTCGCTCCCAGCCTCCTCTCTCCCCGCAGCGCTCGTCACTGCTCCTCGCCGTGTCTGAGCAGCCCCAGGCTCGCCGGCCTCCCGCTGCTCCCGACACGGAGCCTCTCGCAGCAGCCCCCTTCCCGAGTGGCAGTGTTGGGGGAGGGGTAGCTCTTTATTCCCTGCTCCCACTTGCCGGTCTTACTCCGAATCGCCTGCTCTTGCTCAGGTGAGGGGACGCCCAGCGCCCCCAGGTGAAGCGCTCTTTTTCTTCAGCCGCCCCAGCCCCACTCGCAGCACCCCTTCCCCAACCAGAGTGCCTCTTTGTTCCCTCCCGCTCGCTCTCCTTGGCACTCCCGAAATACTGTTTCCTGATCAAGCCCGCCGCTGCCCCATCAGCCTCTTCATTCTCAGTCCCAGCCCCCCCGGCCCCCCAAGGCTTTCCCGGCCCTCCCCCGCTTCTCCTTCACAAGTGTTTTCCCCACCTCCCCCCGCGCCACAACACAGTCACTCTTTAAATTCTCATTCACAATCGTCCTCGAGTGGAAGATTGCCTGTATCCCCCCGCTCCGAAACACACTTTCCACTTCGCTCCCCCCCACTTCCCGTACTGCGTCCATCGCCCTTCAGCCCTTTTCCCAAAAATGTCTTTCTCCACATCGCAACGCTCAGCTTCTCCTTCTCATCAACACATACCCCTCCACTGGACTGCTCTACTTATCCCCACAGTTCCCTTCTTCTCCCGTTTCTCAACGGCTCGCTTTCGGTGTGGAAATGCCACCCTGATTATCAATCTTTTGCCGGATCCAAGTCTGAGACTCCTTAACACATTTTCATAGCGTGTGAATTGTTTGGAAATAGTGCGGTGGGGTGGCGCGTGAAGAACGCAGTTCTCCTTCCGGGATTTTCTACTGCCGATTTAAGATTTTTGCACGGGTTTTGGAGCCCTTCAATCGCTGGGCTGGTGGTTATCTACTGCAGCTATTTACTTTGGCAGCGCAGCTTTTGGCTCAGGCAGCTCAGCTGGTAAATTTCATGTTCGTAACGCCCGACTTGACAGATACTCAGACATTTATTTGGTTGCTCTGCGTTAGCGGTATAGTTATATAAAGGGCTAGGTAATTTTTCATAGCGTTAGTAGAAGAGAGACTACAGCATAACCCCATTTAAGGATGCTTAAGGGGAAATCCTGCTCGCTTTACTCACACAAGTAATCTTTGGAGCCCGATACCGGTCCCATAGAAGTGACTTGGAGTCTTGCCATTGCATCTAATGGAAGCAGGATCGGGCCTTTATTAGTACTGTTCTTTGTTAATTCTTTCCAGATAGAGCATGGTTAACAGGCAATTTAGCCTATTGTATTTTTCATCTCTACGTGGAGGATTCAGTGTGAGAAATTTCATAACGTGTTTACCTTAGTACTTTTACATACCTTTAACCTTGATTTTAAAAGGTGCCTATTCAATACGGGCACAAAGGTATTGGTTCATAAAGGTTTATTTTGTAATGATAGGAGTGACTTATCTTTAAAGGTGGAAAAACAGAAGTTCCTAAAGAAGACTGGACTAAAAAAAACAAATGAAGTTATGAATCTTAGTTACCAACAGTGTTTTACCAGTCAGATACAAAATAAAAAAGTTCTGACAATAGAGTTGGTATTCTGTGAGATTTTATTCATACTATTTTAGCTTTCGGTATGTATCTATTTAAAAATATCGTCCCTCTCAAAGCAGAAGTGAAATATCAACTGTTTGAAACCCGAAACTCTAGACACACAACTGAATTGCCTTGCCCTGGAGCCTCTAAAAACAGCTGATGCAAATGAAATGGGATTTTTAAGCAGTAGGTAGCTACCTAGGCTTAAGGAAACAGTGGCAAGTGCCTTACAAATATACTGAGCATCTGAGATGTTTTCCGCTGTGATGATACTAAGAGTTCACATTCAAACACTGAAAAAAGTTTCTATATTTTATTCCAGGTTTATGGGGTTTACATCTGAAAACTATCCCACAGGTTTTTTTTAATCTCTGATAACAAGCAGAAGGACACCTGGCCCATTACCTTGTAACGCTATTTTTTTTAGAAAGACGTTTTAGGGCTAGACATTAAAAGTTATTAGACTGAACACACGTGGTTACAGACACAGAGCTGGAGGAAAGGCCTCTGGTATTTTTGTTCCCCTGAGGAAACAACTAATTAAATTGCTTTTTTTTTTACTTGAAAAGTAGAACTATAGGTTCCCCTCTCCTTGTGGGTAAAGTCTGCTATTGGACTGAGTTAATTCTCTGTCAAAAAATATTTTCTTTCTTTACATTTCCTGATTCACAGTGTATATAAAATCTACATGTTGTAATGAAACAGTTACCCCGGCCCTTAGTTTATAAAGGGCCCTGTTTCACATGTATTTTTAGAACTATTCCGTTCAAATTATCTTGAGAAAAGACCAAACTGATCACTCTTATTTTTTAAAATTACTTTCTTTAACTTTGTTCGTTGTTCAGAGGAACAGAAACGTGTTTGTTCTTCTGTCTGCTTTATTGTTGTTTTTTCACGTCCCAAGGCTTTGCAATTGGAGAGTGGCAGATGTGATCCACACTTCCCTGTGAAGCCATTGGAGCTGCAGTTCAATCCCTCAACCGGGTTGGCTCGGTTCTTCTGAACACACAGGGCTGCATTTCCTTCAAACCGATGAAGGCAACGCCTCGGTACGTTCGGAGCATAGTGTTGCCTGCAGACTATCAGGCCGCCTTCCCCCTCCCACAAGCCCTTAAGGGAGCTGACCTGGAGGTCAGGCCGCTGTACACTGCATTCAGTGAAGGGAGGATTTCAATGAAAGCTTAGAGAGAGCGCCGCCGTACACAAACGCTGGGGTCCTTGCGCTGATGTTTTTATAAAGTATGGTGAGAATACGTTCACAAACACAACTGTTCCAATAACGTGAAGCACTTAACAACCTCGTAAAGACAAATCCTTTGTTAACGGTAGAATGGGACTTCTAACATGAGGCCTGGAAAAGGGGGTTATTTCACTCCCTCTTTAATTTACCTGCCATTCCATGGTTCACAATAGTACAAATAATACCTTATTCTGAAATCTAGAAGGTGACGGGTTAAATCCCATACCAGCACTCAAACAAAATCGTATGGCAAGTGCACTAGACTGGGACTTTAATCTCTGTGTGCCTCAGTTCTCCATCTGCAAAATGGTAATAATAATACTTCCCCACCTTACTGAGGTATTGAGAGGATACATTAAATAATGCATGTGTGGTGCTCAGAAACTATGATGATTAGTGCCATGAAAAAGCCTACAAATAACAGATCACTATCCTGAGCTTTGAATTGTCCTGCCAGTGTGTGTCTTAAACCAAACCTTTATCCTTGCAAATTGTAAGTCTGTTTTTAATGGAAGTGGAGAAATCTGAATCATAAAGCAAGACAACCTTCAGTCGGCCTTATGCAGGGTCAGTACAGTAGTTCTTTCAGGCCTGACACAATGCCAGCATATTGTTACAAAATCCTACAAACTCCCATTGAAATCAGAGGGAGTTTGCATATTACAACTACTATAATTGTATTTTGTAGCACAGGGCAATTCTGTTCATAGTAGATCAATTTTTAGTTCCTTATGGCTAGCATCTGAGATTGTTTCCAAAGGGAAGTGACAAAAATGTTGCTTCACACCCTTCCCCCACCCAATAAAACAGTATTGATGTTTTTGATATCTCCCAGCTATGTTTTAAACCATCTTAACTAACAACAAAAGATTCACTTTTATAATTTTTGTTAAGGGTTTAGGTCTGATTACTTGGAACCTCACAGTTAAAAATCCTGAATAATAGCTATTATAATGGAAACGTCTATGCCTTGTACAGATCAGCATAATTCAATAACCAAATAGGAAAAAATATGTTTAGGTTTTGTCAAAGTTGTGACACTCATCCACAACAGAGAGAAAATTTAAAGTTGAGGCTGTTTTTCTATCCTTAATTTATAATATTAAGGAAACAAACCCAGCAAAAGAGTTAAGGATAGTATGTCAGCCTTGTTTGTCTGTTTCCTGGCTGGTTTTGGTACATGGCACAAACCACAAAAAAATGTAACAACTATTTTAATAATTCCCACCTTCCTGAAATACTCTGTAGTCACCAGACTAGTACATCTAACCCTCCATTCTCTCTACTTAGGCAGTTTTATGTATCATGTACCTGATCAGCTCCTTGAATAGGTAAATTACATAAAAATATGTGCTTCCTGGACAAAGAAGACTGTCCCTTCGAGTTTTTCTTTTAGGAAGCATATTGGAAAAACCATGATTAATATCTCCGAAACAAAACCATATATAGCGAGTGAACAGTAGCCACCTCTTGAACTTAAATACTTCAGCCATTTTGATTGTTTGCTTGGTTCAAAACACTAGAAATAGTTAGGGAAGGCACTGCTGAGCAAGGAGTAGCTTTTTCTGCTGGCACACTGGAGAGCAGAGTTGTGTTATCAGACTCTGCCTGTCACTTCTGGGGTGCCGGAGAAGCAGCACCATGCCCATCCCGAGGGGGGGGGGGGAGTTCGCCTCCCAGTGCTCTGACAACCAATCAAGGAGCGATGTTGACAGGTTCTGAAAGGACTACTGTCTGAAATCCTGTCCCGTTTTCCTAGCAGGAAGATGCAGCTGCGAAGCAGGGCCCTGCAGGGGAGGGGGCTGAGAATTCTTAAAGGGAATAAAAAATAGAATACACTATTTTGGTTTTGCAGCCCTTTTTATACTCTAGTTCGCAACGCAATGATCTAAATATTGGTAGCATACACGGACTGTACATGGAGACACTGAAACTACTACGGAGAGAATCTGAGCTCTAAACAGAGCAGTTCAATCTCTGTGCGCCCTAATCGCTTGCTAAAATTCGTGTTTAAATTAAAGCCCTTTGCGTCTCAAGTCTGAGTCTGCAGCTAATTTTTGCAGTTGATTTATAAACCCTCCATGATGGGGTTTTATACTAGAAACACTGATCAGACCCTTCAGTATGTACCAGGCATCTCTGTAATGCGCAATACACAGCGCCTGGAATCCCAGCCATTAGCGGCCTGCATGTGACACAGACAAACGAGCAAATATCCACCAAGCTCCAGAGTTTAAATATCATACAATGGAAGGGGGAAACGCCATTATTTGAAAGCGTGTTTTTGCAGACACTAGCTTGTATGTTAATCATTTGATACAATCGGTGAATCACCTCCAGCTACCTTTTTTTAAAAGGGGTGCGGGAGGAAAGTCATGAGATAATCCTGTTTCTGAACAGCCAGTACAATTCTGCTATTGGTTTCATAAACGGTGAGTTTATTCCATCTATTTTAGAGGTGACTCTAAATTCACACTTTAGAATTAAACGTGAAAACGACTGAATGTATTGAGGCCTCCAGAGTCAGTCGAATGCACCAATGAATCGTCCTTGTGGGCTGACTGGTATTAATAGTGGCTGGATTTTCAGTTCAGCTGAAAGCCCAGCAGCAGCAGCGGTTTTCCTAACTTGGATGCACACGTATGAGATGGAAATGTGCAGCCTTAAAGCACGGTGGGGGGAAAGCATACGAGGGTTTCTGTGTTTGTACAGAGAACAACATCTCCAAATTTGTAAACAGACTTATTTTCATGGAAGACACCGAGAGATTCCTTAGTCCTGTACTTAACACTTCGCAGTGTTTTTAGCAATTAAGGCAAGAGGGGGGCGGGTACAAAGATAAACCACTTTTTTCGCCCAGCAAGTGTGAAAGATAAGATAACAGTAAGCTGGGGCAAAACGTCCGCTTACAACCTCCTCCCTCCCCCCCCCCAGCGATTTTGATCTGTCACCTCTTATCTCAAAAATGTTCATTTCCAAAGCAGCTTCAAAAAGCCAAAGGGAAATAAAAGTATTTTCAGTTTAAAAAAGGCATTCACAACCAAGTTCCCTTCCACTGGTTTCTATAACTAAAACAAAGCAGTAGCTCAGTCAGTAAAGGTTTTCTTCTAAATGTGTCTGTTGGAAGCCAGAATTATTCACGTAATTGATTAAATTAAATAAAACTAGGAATAATTAAGATTTCCTGTGCATCCGAGCTCTTGTTCTCACTCACTACACTGAGCTACTAGCCAGGCTTTTATTTTCGAAGTTAAGGAACTTGTCTTTGTTTTACTAACCACTCACTGAGTTGAAACTAAACAGGTAGCTCTATTTGGGAGGGTCACATAACAGTGTCAACATATGGTGATTGTTAATACAAAATAAGAGCCTCTACTGACTTTTTACAGGCCTTTTTAGAGTTAAAAACGGGGGAAATGCCATAGGACTGGCTGCAGATTGAACTAGTGCAGAAGTGGATTTAAAAAAAAAGTTCACAAAAGAGAGGGCTTTCTCAGATTTATACATCTAGTTAAGTTCTACAATTTCACCCCATTGTATATACTATCTGCTTCTCATTGGAGCTAATACAAGGTGGCTTCTTCCCATTCCCTGTTGTAGGCACATCCCCAGACACCGCGGTCTGGAACAGAAGTAGAAGGATATGCAGCCCCTTTCTCCAGCCCGACAGGCCCAGACACACAATTTATCCAATGTAACTTCTGGAGACATTCAGCACCTCTGAACTCGGCAGACAGTGAGGAAAGAAGCAGGACATACAGCCCCCAGACACACAGGCATACGACCACCAGCATGGAATATGAAGTGACACTCCTCAGAGCAACCCCCATTCCCTCTTTCCACCAGGACAGAAGCGGGACATGTTTATCCCTTCACTCATCCCCTAGCACCAGACTTTTAATCCAGGAACACACACACACTGCACATCGAGCGCCAGGCATCTCCTCCACCTCCTCCCCTTCCCACACATGCTGAGAACAGGGCCCAGGCATGAAGACACCCTCTCCCATCACTCCAAGAAGCCAAGGCCACAGGGCCTGGTCCTGCTGAGTCTCAGCCTTCAGCAGCCCTTCTTCACTTCTCTCCCTCCAGTCCTGCCCCCCAGGGTGCAGCCCCCAATTCGCTGGCTCAGTCTAGACAGACGGCGCAGCCCTCCGCAATAACATACCCTCCCCCCACCCCATCCCTTCCTGGTTGGGAGCGCACACACGGAAGCACACCGAGCCCGGCCGGCTTAGCAGCCGCGCCGAAGCAGTTGCTGAGGGCGCAGAGCTGATCTCCATGCGGGGAGAGGGGAGTTCCCCGAGGCCAGGCGCGGCCCCAGTCTCCTCCTTCTCAGAAACCCGCCGCAGTTATTTTCACGTAGCTAGTGGGTCAGCAGCTGATGACAAAAAACCACCTCGCTAAGCCCTAGCCCTAGGCGATTAGTCATCCCCAGAGTTCCCCTAAGTCACAGCAACTTGGCAAGCCCCCAAGCCCAGCCGTTAGCAGGGTCTGTGTCTCCTGGCTCCCCAGGCACCCTCAGCTACTGAGTCTGGGGCGACTGCGACAGAGGAGGAGGGGGGGGCTATACAGGGGAGCAGGAGTGGGTGTTGGGCTCCTTCCCAGGCGATTCTCGCTCTCAAATGATTGCGAAGCGTTTTATCTTCACAGTCACATCAGCAGCTAACGAAGCTCGGCGGCTGCAACCCACACGACTCTTGTTCCCTGCATTTATCCTTCAATAAAAGCCGATTCCTTTATTAGAAACAGGAGACTTGTCTCCAACCCGCCCCTATCAAATCCCAACTGGCAAGACGCAGCCGACACCTCTCCCCCCCCCCCCCCCCCCCCCCCCCCCACCATCTCTCTCACACACAGCCCCTGGCCAGGGGCAGCCCACACTCCCCATCAACTCCTCAACCTGGGTCAGCCCAAACTCCCCCCATCAGGGCTAGCCACCCTCCCCCATCAAATCCCCCCCACCAGGGCCAGCCAACCCTCCCCCCATCAAGTCCCCCCCACCAGGGCCAGCCAAATCCTCCCTCCCCCCACCAAATCCCCCCTCACCAAGGGCAGTGGCTGCCCCCATCTAATCCCCCCCTCGCCAGACACAACCCACACGACTTTCGTTCCCTGCATTTATCCTTCAATAAAAGTCCTTTCCTTTATTAGAAACAAGGAACTGTCTCTCCCACAGCCTATCAAATACCCCTCGGCAGGCGCAATCAACACCCCCACACCACATCCCCCCTCACCACCAGGCGCAGCCCTCCCCTCCAAAAAATTCCCCAGCATGAGCGGCAACCGTCCCCCTTCACCAAGCGCAGCCAACACCTCCCTCCCCGTTCTCTCTGGCTCTCAAATCCCCCATCACTAAGCGCAGCCAACCCCCCCCCCCCCCCCCCCCCGCTCAGCCAACCACCCATCAAATCCCCCTCACCAGGCTCAGCCCCCCCGCCTTTAAATTCCCCACCCACCCCCAGGCAGCAGCAGGTCTGCGAGGCGGCCGCGCGCTTGGCTTGTGTGTGACTAGTAGGAGCCAGAGCTGCCGCTGCCTGACCAGGCTGCGCGAGGCTTCCCCGGGCGAGCCAGTGTTCAGGGTGCCCGCGAGCTGCCTGCCCCTCCTCCCGCGCCCCGGGGAGGCCGGGCTGCCGCGCCTGGCTCCAGTGGAGGCAGGTGATTCTGCCAAGCACAATGAGGGGTTTGAGCGCTGGATAATAAAGCGCTATTCAGGGGGCTGTGGGCAGCGGTGCCCGGCCGCGCTGCCGGCTCAGGGGCGGTAGCTCTCGCCCAGAGAGACCCACCCACCCAGTGTCGGGCCCCAGAGGCGGAGAACTCGCAGCGCACCCCACCCTCGCCCCGCGGGGGAGGAGGCTGCAAAGGGCTGGCAGCAGCCGGCGCGGGGCCCTGGTTCCCCCTCCCCTAGGAGGGAGCGTAAAGCTCTAGGGTTGCAACGCCGGCTCCTCCTTTCCCTGCTGCCGGGCGGGAGGGGATCGCCCAGCTGCTTCCCCGCGATAAGGTGCAGGGTGTGAAAAGCGAGAAGAATCAGGGGCCTTGGCTCTCCGCCCCCGCTGTCGGAAGCGGTGACCGCGCAGCCCACCCCTGGGTGCGGCAGGGCCAGGGCTCGCCTCCGGTGCCAGCTGTGCAGAGCAGGGGGCGCGGAGCTCCCGCTCTAGGGGCGAGTGCCCACGCAGCAGCGCTGTTACAGGCAGGGAGGTCGGGGCCCGCGAGCCCCCAGCTGCCCCCCCTCCGGGGCCTGGCTGGCCGCACCGAGGCTGGGGCAGGCGTTGTTTTGCGATGTGGCTTTGCAGCCCGAGGCTGAGCGCCGGGATCACGCGGAGGGAGGGGGGAGCGAGCTGCGGGCTGTGTGGGCGCGGGGCTGGGAGGGCGGCTCCGCCTGGCTGCCTGCTAATCGCACGTTTTCCGCTGCTAAAAAGAAACCGAGAGACACCGTGGCCGAGCCGAGCGCTGTCTGTGCCAGGAAAAGATGGCGCTGTCTCCCCTCCCCCCCCTTCGCTCGCTCGGCTTCCTCTTCCTCCCCGCCAGGCCAGCTGAGCCGGGCAGGTTTCCGAGCCCCCTTGTTCGGCCGGACCCCATTAGCCTCCCAGCCGTGCGGCGCGGCCCGGTCTGTCCCAGCCGGTATTGGCGGGTCCCCTTTTCTCTGCAGGGTTCGCCTTTGTCTGGCGCGCTGCTCTCTGGCCCGGGAGGCAGTTTGGGGGGGGGGGGAGAGACTCTCCCAACAGCTTCCTCCCCCCTCCTCCTATTTCTTTCCTCTCCCCACGGGCAATAGGGAGGGGGCCGGACCTCGCAGCCGGAACCTTTGGCGGGGGATCTGGCTGGGTTTGAGACACAACGTGACCTCGCTGGGCTCCAGCTGGCTCGCAGTGGGCTGCTGCTGCCCTGGGCTTTGTATGTGACGGGGCTCCCCCTCCTCCTGTCTCCATGGTCTCCCAACACCTTTACTGACAGGGAAAAGAAGTGCTGTGCGTGGGTGCGCGCCTGCGGGGAGTGGGCAGGAGGTGCGTCGCGCTGGTGGCCTGCTATTGCAAGAGGCACGCCAGGCTCGGAGGAGTTTTACCTGCCCGGAGTTGTTTTATGGGGCTGCACACAATAAGGCGGCCCTGGCGCTTTGCATTTGCCCCTGTTAAACCTGCTCTGCTGGGGGAACTCGCGGAAGGAGCGTGTCACCCTCCAGGGCAGACAGACTCGCTGATCTAACAGTTCTGGGATCTCTCTCCCCCTGTACGACACCCTCAGAGTTGCCCAAGTGCTAACTTTTTTTTTTAATCTGCAAATTAAATTCAGCGTTGCTCTCTCCCAGTCCTGTTCTGTTAATTGCACATGGCATTGGGGCGCCGCTCGCCAGGGATGCATGAAGGCCTCAGAGATTAGTTGCAGGCTCGTTCCAGCCCTTCCTAATCGGACTTTTCTTAAAACAGCCCTGAGTTGTGACTGATTTTCAAGGCGTTTTCACGGATAATATCTGCTCTAGGGACGTAGTGTTTTGAGTTAGCCGCTTGCCCAAGCTTATAGCTACGAACTATGTAGGGAGAGGTCAGGTCTGCAGGGGCTTTGTGTGCCTGCAAATCTATTTGTGTAATGATGATTTGCATTAAAGGAGCACATACCCCTCTCCCCCCATGTAAAATGCACAATCGGTGCTGATGTTTCTAGGCAGAGGCTTTATACCACAGTGTGATTTCACTGAAGGTGTCTACAGTATTTTGCCTTCTGTATAGGAAGAGAAATAAGACACCTTTATCAATGATTTCTGGCGCCATTATCATAGCTAATTCCGTGTTTTATCGTCGTTTAAATCTGGATAGCATGTGATTTCTTTCACATCCTCTATTCCGACCAAAGATTTTTTATTTTTATTTTTGTGCGTGGTCAGTTGTGACTTGTAAAATTAGCCTGTCTAAATCGGCGGCAGCGAAAGGGTTTGCATGTGGCCTTTTCAAATTTTTCCTTTAACCGAAGCCTACTTCATCTATCTGGTGATCAAGAAATGGTGTGTGGAGTGACTGAACCTAATAACTTGTCCACTTGTTCATTTCAGGGACGTTGATTTCTGGTTCCAAGGCACTCTTAGCAATGGCTACAGTTGCGGGGCATTTTACAGATGGCCTGTAGCCTAGATAAATATAAGCGAGAATGTGAATGTTATTAGCCACATAAATAAATAAATCATTAACTTATGCACAATGTTATTTTAGCATAATTTCCAAAGAGAAATTATACCCAAGTTGCAGAAGGAAAAGCAGCACTGGGGATACTTTGTCCTGTGTGTTGGGTTTTTACTTCCTCCATTTTAAATTTTGCCAAGAGCCTGACTGTCAAACTCAGTTGTTAAACGAAGGGAAATTCTACATCGTCTAATAATGCGCGGGTTAGAAAAATCTCGAGACTTTTCACTAACCTGGTCTCTCATTCAAGATTGAACATTAACAAATCTCGACCCCCTGGGGCACACCCGGAGGCCTTGCCTTTCAGACCTTTGTCTGCTTTTGGCAAGGCAGACACCAAGCACTTTCCTCCTTAAATGCAGTTGGGCTAATACGATTACAGCAGGGCTAGTTTTAGATAATTTTTTAGATTAAAAATCATGCGGGTTGACCCTCGGAGCCATATTACTGAACCGATACACTTACAGGCGCAAGTGCCTTGTCTGTTGACTCAGTTAAATGTTCAAAATCCCATTTGCATTTGATTCTCGGCATATCATAAAGGTTTGATCAAACTCTCTGCGCCTAAGGAAACAGTGGCAGTAAACAGGCAGAAGTTTGCACTGCTAAGCAAGCACAGGGTAGGCAGGTTTTGCCTGTAAAGTGGAAGGGGAAAGAGTCGCCCAAACCTTCACTTAACTACGATCCACCCTGTTCAAAAGTCTCCAGAGAGCTGCAGTAAAACCATGATTTGGGAGGACTACCAAGCCGATCTCACTTTGATATTCGTCGCCACGGGGGTTCCTCAACTGATTTGTAATCAGGAAAATGGGAGCTGCTCTCATGCTCACCATAATAAACGGCGAACGCATTTCTGCGGGCTCCCAGAGTAAATATTGCATAGAAAACAGACTGTGTTGGAAAGCAGAAATCTTCCACTTCTTAGCACTTAGCAACCGAGGGAAGCGTTGTACGCTCTCCCTTGAGCCAGGCTCGATGTGATTTACTTTCTGGTTGTGAGGCAGATATTCACTTGTCAGTTCAAGGGTAGGACAGAAACGGTGCAAGCGGAGTTTTCTGGACAGAAATCTTATTTACAAGGCTCTGCTCTATCCCCAAAAGCCACTCTCCAGCATCTTTGTTCTGCGCGCAGCTGCCTTTAGTTTCACCGTTCTACCCTTCTCCCCTGCGGTTCACTCCCTCCTCAGACGGGTTCGGGGGGCTGGGGTGGGGTTGATTATAAATGACAGGGGAAATGACAAGAGCTGAAGCTACAGCGAGCAAACAGAAACGGGCTCTGCTCTCTGAGGGCCCAACCCCGTTTATAGCCATGGCAGTTTTGCCTGTGTCATGAAAGCAGGATGGAGCTCTACACGCAGACTGGATTTCCCAAGCAAGGATAAACACATTTAAATCACCTGGCCTGACTATTCGGTGCCAGGTTTATATTTGTGTTACAGGGCTGCTTCTAAAAAAAAAAAAAAATTCTATACAAGTGTGTAATGACCTATCAAATATCTGTTGTGGGGTGATGAAACTAAGGTAGGCACTACCCTTATTCATAAAACGATCCTCAAAGACCAGTTATGGGACAGTTCAATTTAGGAGATTGTTACAGAAGAAATTAAAGAAAGCGGCAGTATGACGCTGACGCAGCAGAGAACCTTGGGTGAAGTATTTCTCTGTACTAATGCGAACCTGCTATTTAAGCCATGTATACAAGTCTTCGTGTGATTGTGTCAGCAAAGTGGTTGGTGAGGACTGGGAGGCTCTGAGCACTGGCTAGGAGGAGAGTATGTAAGCAATGTGTTTGCTACGTGACGCATATGTCACATAGTAAGAGCACAGAGTAATCCACAGAAGTATCAAATGGATAGTGACAGCCAAGAGGAGTGGGGGTGCTCCAATGTCCTTTCAGCACCTGTAGTCTTCGCTGGCTTGGCAGAGATGTGTCTTGCAGCGGGGTGGTGTATAGCTAGCTCTACCTCTGTGGCAGGAGGCTCTGACTGGCATTTGTCTCAGTCTTTGCTGAAAAGGGAGGACTCAGTTGGCAGCACAGAGATGACACACTCAGACTTCTAGACTTCTGTCGAGTATTTCTAGAAACACGGAGCCTTAACGAATCGACTCTTTGGAGCCCCCCTTGTTGAACCCTGAAACTAAAGGTTCTCGCCTACTTCTTACACCACTGAGTTCTGAGAGAAACGTTTGACTAATTCTATTGTGCCCCACGGGGCGACTCTTGGGGGAAATGATGTGCCTTGTTTAAACTGCATTTGTTGCCGCATAAACACTAGATGATCCTGACTACCCCGCCCTCTGCTATCAGCAGCTAATTCAAACTATGTGCATTTAACCTGGAGCCTTTTTCCCGAGCACCCTGATTATGGTTTGGCATTCCAAGTCATTAGCAACAAATGGAGCTGGTTCTTCAACAAGGCAATGGCCCTCAATGATCTAGCCACCCTGCATTTTCTGGGGCCCTGACGCTATGCCCTGCAGAAGGCTTGCAGTTCTTCCAGTCAGGCCTGGAGTGCTTGGGGGGTAGGAACAGCTAGCTAAGGTAGTCTATTTTTAATTCCTTTTGTCCGATGAGGTCAAAGTTATTTTTATAGCCACATCTCCGGATCTCCCTCTCTGGCTTCCAAGGAGGTCTTAGACCAAGTAAGTAAACATACACCACTAGCCCTAGATGTTAAGTCCAGTTGAAGGCCTATGTCATGCCCAGGTTCTTAAGCAGCAGGCTTGTCTTATTATTCTCCAAAATCCTGCAATTATGCAAATGTTCGGGATGTTTTCCCCTTTGATGTGAACTTCCTCAAAATTATCCCTTCTCATTACGGAGCATGAAAATGCCTCTTGGACATGTAAAATGAACTACAGAGCTCCTTTCATCCTCTTGTGTTGTGTTCCTAACAATAGTCTCTCAAGCCCTGCACTCTTAAATTCTTTGAAATTGAATTAAATAAGCTTCCACAAGACTTCTCTGCCATGACTATGTTAGGGGCCACTCTGTGCAACCGCTGGATGTTTTGTTTGGGGAAGGACTGAAGGATCGTGTCCTGACCTAGGTCATTGACTTGGATGTAAATTTTACTTCCTGCTTACTCCTCCAGTTCCCAAAGGGTGTGGATTCTCGCATTGTTATTCTGAGAGCAGCATAGATTTATGGTAGTATGTTATGACAAGTTGATCTGTGTTCTCAAATTATGTACAACTAATGGGTTTACGCCCCTATCCAGCTAGGAATTCACATTTGCTTGTGCTGTTTTCTATCACCGTTGACCTCCCTATCTCTCCCATGTGCAGTGAGTGTAAGTTGATACCCTCTTATCTACTAAGAGAAGCTCATGAACAAGTCACTAGAGAGCATGAAGCTGACCAGAAGTTGGTGGTCAGTCATATTAATTTTATCCAAAGTGGACAATTTGCTTCGTCTGCCTGCCTGGTGAATTTGCAAGGCTTCCCTGACATCATTCCCTTCTTCGCTGTTTGCACATGAAACACTCCAGTGTGTGTTTAAGACATCAAATAACAGCTCAGTCTCTGAGACACTTTTAACTCAGTGTTTTGTTGCACCAATTACCATCTCTTGTTCCATTTTTGATGAGGAAGATTAACAAGGCACTGAATGTACCTTATATTTAGTATCTCCACAGAACAACAGGTATGATTTACAAGACCCGGGAGAGCCATAGCAGGTTTTCTTCATATAAGGGACTAGAAACCAAGCTGTGTCTTGAAAACTTACCTCCTTCCTCCCCCTTGAGAAAAATATTGTGGTTTAGTAAAGACAATTGGCTGGAGGTATTTTTATGAAACCTCATAATGGTTAATAGCTTAAATAATCTCAAGCATATCTAGGTGTCTCTCTAAACCCCCTTACCCTTTCCCTGCCATTCATTCAGACAAGCTACAGGGCTCTTTAGGCTAAATACCAGTCCTGTTAGAGAATGGATTTCTATCTTTAAAACAGGTCAAATTGCCTTTTGCCTTTTTCTGCTTCATTGTGATGTATAAAGAAGGGCTGAAAGGAGATTTTAAGGGGCAAAGGGGTGGCACTCAGGAGTGTTGGCTGCTTATTTATTTATTTATTTTCATTAGCATTTCAGCTCTTACGTAACCTGTAATATTATGGCAGTTAGAGAACTAGTGAAATTGTGGCATCACAAGACAAAGCTGCTCAACTGGAAGTGGTTTTTGTCAGACTGTTTTAGAATTCTTTGTCTTGTTTGTTAACCACTATTTAACTCCATTGCCCAATGAATGTTTGAAAGAGGAGTCTATTTTAAACAGATATAACACCCTTGCCTATTTACAATTAAGATCTGAGTGTTCAGAATACACATCTTTGAGACCTTTGGGAATATCAGGGATTAAGAGACTTGAAATAGCTGATTCACAGATATTAAGGAAAGGACCATTATGATCATCTACTCTGACCTACTGCATAACACAGGCCAGTGAATTTCACCCAGTCATCAGACCCATAACTTCTGCCTGAACTTTTAGGAAAGCATCCAAGCTAGATTTAAAGACTTTAAGCACCAGAGAATCTACCATATCCTTAGGTAAATTGTTCCTCGTTGTTAAAAATGTGCCTCTTATTTCTAGTCTGAATTCATATCATCAGTATATAACCAGTTTATCTAATTATGCCTTTCTCTGGTAGAGTAAAGACCTCTCTAGTATCAGAAATCTCCACCTCTAGATACTGGTAAATACCATATCAAATCAGCTCATATCCTTCTCTTGGGTAAACTAAATAGATTGAGCTTCTTTAGTTTGTCACCCTAAAACAGGTTTTCCAGACCCCAAATCATTTTTGTAGCTCTCTTCTGAACCCATACTAATTTCTCAGCATCCATTTTAACATGCAGACACCAGAACTGGACACAGTATTCCAGTAATGGTCTCATTAATGCTGGAAACAGGAACCAAGGCACCGCCTATATCTACTCAATATTCCCCTGTTTACACACCCAAAAATAGTGTTAGTCTCTTAGCCACGCTATCACACTAGGAGTTAATGTTCATTTGTTTTCCAGCATGGCCTCTAAAGTCCTTTTCAGAGTCATTGCTTTCCAAAATACAGTTCCTCCATGCTGGAACTGTAACCTACATTCTTTGTCCCTTGATATATAGCATTGTATTTGGCTGTATTAAAACATGTAGTTCAAAGTGAGTTCAGTTTACCAAATAATCCAGATCGCTGTGTAGAACAGACCCATCCTTACAATAATTTATCACTCTGACAATTTTTGTATTATCTGCAAACTTTGCCAGCAATTATTTTATATTTCCTTTCTGATATTACTAAGGTTTTAAAAAAACAGAAAACAAAGAAACAGAAAAAAAGCTTTGTTTTGAGAAATAAAGTAAAGACATCATTCAGGCCTTCTTTCTCCAGGATAAAGAAGCAAATGAGTCCAAATCAATGTTTAAAATCCTTCACAGACCACCTTTAATAGTTGTTCTCTGCACTATAGACTCTATTAAAAACACTGACTTTGTTTAGAAGTCACCCATCTGCATGCAGGATATTGTTTTCAGCATATTGGGCATCCGTTGATCAAACTAAGGAGCATTTGTTTTGCGAGGTAGGCATTATTTTACATTGGTTGACCACCATAAACTTTCACAGTGGCTGCAGAAGTCTTACAGACAGAGTGAAGTGCTTTTTCCTCAAAACTAGCTACTTAAAGGGCTTTCAGATTAGTGCTAACCCATGAGATCCGTTAATCTATTGAAGCACAAAGAAGCCACTGCAGAACTCCTGCATTTTCTGCCTTTCCTCATCAGTAACACCTGAATCCAGCTGTAACTGTAAATTATAAACATGAGAAAAGAGGTGATAGTTGACATTACTCAACAAACTCTCGTTATGTTCATCCTTTTTATATTCTAGGTCATCTTCTGGAGCTAAGGGTGACCCTATCTAGGGGCTCAACTTGCCTGTCTAAGTATGTGAGAATATCAGTCAAAGGTTCCCGGAGGATAGATGTCTTAACTTCACAGCACCTACTCCCCTCTTTATTCTCAAGCTACACCTGCAGTTTAACTCAAAGACAGCTGAACAGGTCACCTCAATGGATGCCAAAAGATTAGATTCACCTACATAAAATAAATTATGATTTAACTCCAGCTACCTCTTATTATTTGTATATCAGTATTTCCTAGCCACTCTATCAGAGATCAAGGCCACATTGTGCTAGGCACTGTACAAACATACATTGAGATAGTCTCTGCCCTGAAGAGCTTTCTTATAAATTACCTGTCCTGAGTCTCATAAACAGGCTTCCCCTCTGCCCTCCTCCAAATGTTGCTTCTTTAGCATACACAGCTTGGACATACATTAATATTTATATTACCCTTTCTACCAAATATGATGGAGACTAAGTTTTGTTCTAGATTGGTTCTTTATATCTTTTTAGAAAAAGTACCCATTCAGGGAATGAGCATACACTCTTATATCATGGTCATACACCATCCTAGAGAGATGATTACAATCAATACCAAGCTCATTGGCCTAGGAATTGCAATCTAGACCAATCATTCATATATTCACAATGGACCAATAATACATATATACTATGTCAGAGGTCATAGTACAAATTGGAGACTTTGGCCAGATCAGCTGGTGTGGTGTGGCTGCACCACTCACATGGTCTGCTGGTAAAGCTGGTTTAGCTGGCCCAGGAAAGCTCACCCTACATAAGGGTGATCATCCAGCAGCATATAACTAGGGTCTCCTCTGTAACTCATCTTCCCTGCTGCTTGTGTAGCGGTGTAAATGGGATGTGGCTACAGGAAAGGGGACATGGCACTGATATACCTGCATTATGCAAATCCCCAGATGCATCTTTGCCCCCATGTGACCTTTAAAACCTGGTGTAAAGTAGAGGAGCCTCAGGCTGCTGTAACACAGCACAGGGGGATCGTCCAGCACAGAGCAGCACCAGGATCAGGGCAGTGCAAATGTGAGGTTTAAGCCACCTTTTTGTACACACACCTTGTATATGCTCTGTGCAGCATAACTGCCCCAGATGTTCTGGTCCCTTATATTTGCGCATGTAGGGGAAATTACTTTTGCAGTGACACATGGTACAGCTTTCAGCTCCTAATAGCAGCAATCATTCATTTGTATATTCAGATACCTGCAGTTCATGATGACTGAGATCATACAGGTTTGGCCTGTCTACATACAGCCCAAACTTTCCTAGCTAAGAGAAAGCTTTGTCTATAGATATATTTGTCTATCCTGATCATGGACATCCTCTCACACAGTTGTTATCACTGCCCTCTAAAAGACTGTTATGCAGACCTCACATTCAAAGCA
>NW_020664377.1:1416841-1523311 GCF_002925995.2 Terrapene triunguis
TGTGGCACCTTAGAGACTAACAAATTTATTAGAGCATAAGCTTTCGTAGGCTACAGCCCACTTCTTCGGATGCATAGCAAGTGGGCTGTAGCCCACGAAAGCTTATGCTCTAATAAATTTGTTAGTCTCTAAGGTGCCACAAGTACTCCTGTTCTTTTTGCAGATACAGACTAACACGGCTGCTACTCTGAAACCTGTCATTGGGTTTTAGGTAACTCACATGGGCTCCACGTTAATTTCAATGCATCAAAATGCAATTTGTAATTTTATAAAGCTAAAAAGCTAAATACAAGAAGACGTGCAGTTTTGGGTCACTGTATGCTCTGCTCAGGATCATTTCTAACCTTTCTAGTTTACCTATTGTTGCACATAGCCAAACTGCTCATTACAACATGTTCTTTCTTACATTCAGCTATGAGGAAAGTTATTCTAGTTTGATGTACTGTTTCTGGGCCTGCTCCTGCTCCCATCTGACTCTCTGGAGATTTTGTCAGTTTCACATGTGTCTAAAGCCAATATTGACATATCCTTGTTTAAATATCTTACATCAGAGGGGCCCACAGGAACCTAGGCCAGGAGAACTGTTCCCCTACAAGTTAATGCTTCCTTTTTAAAAGCACAAGAGACCCAACAGTCTGGATGAGGCCTCACTCATCCAACCCAGATCTGTACTGTTCTCTGCAAGCTGTTGGCTGGCTGATGTAGGTGCCACTTAGCCAGTACAACTTGGCAGAACTTTATCCTTCATTGTGGGTGAAGCTCACCCCTGAAGGCTAACACTAAGCCTATGCCTCACTTAAGTCCTGTTTTGAAGGCGTAAGTGGGATTTAAGAGATGCATAGGTCATGTTCTTGCTCTCTGAACACCCTGTCTTGATTTTTAAACATGTTCAGTGTTTTCCTATTAAATATGATATCAATAAATAGCACTCCAATTTATCTTAAAAATTAATTAAGATACACATCAACAAGTTCAAAGTTTTTCTATGCCTGTGGAGCTGTCTGTGCTTAATCCAGTCACCTCATAAGAGAAATTAGGCCAGGAAGAAACTAATCCTCCATTTAAATAAATGGGGAAGCATTGGTCTTTGAACACCTGTATTGAGTCTGGTTGTACTTTAAGTTGTTTTTCTTTAATTTAGGGCCAGACAATGTCCACTTCTTTATGATAATCATAATATTTTAAAAGAAAATAGACAATTTTTATTGTATTGGTGCAAACCTAGTTACTTCTGATGATGTTGAATGTCCATGGCAAAATAACCGCTCTCTGCAGGAGGCCAGCACAAGGTGCATAGACCCTAGAGGTGAATTTCAGCCATAGCCCTTTTAATTACTCAAATGTTCAGCTACTGTCTTATCAGTGAACACTGAGACTTGGAGTGGACACTGCCAAGAACAAGAAAGAGGGGCACTGTCTTCAACCAACTTGAAGAAGGTTCACTGCCAGGTACATGCTCCGTTGCTGGTTTACTCTACCTACAGATTCTTCATGTGCTCCCTTGCTCATGGGTGTGTGTTCTCACACTCTAACATACACACGTCTGTTTCAATGTCATAGATGACATTACATTTTATCCCAGATACAGTTATTTTAACACCTTTTTTGTGTTTATGGCTCTATCTTAAACTGATGCATATAGTCTCTCTCTCTCTCCCAGTCAGTGGCAGCAACATATGACCGAGGATCAACTGTTCTTGCAATCTGTTCAGTTACATTGCACACCTGGTCCTTGTGCTTTGGACAAAGTCAGTTTCCTCTCCCATTACAGCTCTTTCTACAGCTCTGGCACAAGACACATCTGTGGCACAAGTGCTAACCTGGGGTGCAACAAGGGTCCTTGAGTCATTTGTCTCTTAGCCAGTGGTGTCTGTTCTGCTCTGCTGAGGATGATCCACTCTTGCTAGGTGTTCTTAAGCAATGTATAGAGCTATAGGGCTGGTTATAAATGTTTGCCTCTCTCGCTCAGCTTTAGTAGCTGTACTCAGAAGGCCCTTCTGTTTGTTCGTTTGCAAGGATTTGTCAATGGCTGATGTCTTCCTTGCCCCCAACCCATAAATACCCTCTGTTCTTTAAACTGGGCCCTTTGTTATACCGGTAGCCTTCTATGAAGAGGCAGGGATTTTTCCCCTTCCTAGAAAAGGACTCTGAAACTCAGGAAAGAGAGAATCCTCCTCGCAGCACGGTAACTGCTGGGGTGCCAGCCGGTAGAGAATGTTGTCCATTCACAGCTAATGATCCCCTCGGGCACTTAGTGATGGAAAATCCGGGAAGGCTGCAGAACTTGCACAGCGCTGCCCAAAATAATTGTACGGACCCGTTCCACGTGTCAAATTTGTGCAAGAACGTTCTCTCGCCCCCTCTCCTACGCCGGGAGAGATTTTAATGCCTTTATGTGTTTCAGTAAAGCTAGGAATTTTAAACAGGATATTTGTAACAAGTGCGAAGCTAACCAGCGAGCTCCTCCAATGTGCTAGGCAGGCATGAGAAGTCACTTTGCAAGGAACATATAATTCACACGTTCTGCGCCTTTTCCTGAACCTTCGCATATGGAAAGACAGAGGCGCACTAATAAAACTGTAATCGAAGGAAAGATGGGAGCGGGGAGGGACGTTAGCAGGAACCCTTGGGTGCCAGACAAAAAGGCCAATGGCAACTCTCTGACGATGTTCAAGTGAAACCATAAGGCTAAATCTTGTCCGCGTTACTGCAGCCAGTGTGATTCTTTGCAGTACTGGAGCCAGCCGAATTTGGCCCTGAGTCTATTTCCCCCGATATTTTTCTTCTGTCCACAGTTTCTTTAAGCCTCAGCAAGTTAACATTACAAATTAGAAGACCCGCCACCACCCTATAGCACTTCCCTGAAATGATCCAGAGGCCTAGGTTTTTTTCCATCATAATCCTTAAAAACATTAGATGTTCAGTGATTCCCTATCGAGATAATCAATCAACAACCAGAGAAGTCCGGTTTGTGGACATTATATCTGCTTGCCTGAGTTGCATAGCAATAAGCAGCTAAAGGAACATGCTGTTATCCTTTGATGTGTGACATTGTCTATGAGAAAAGCCAAACTACTGTCTGTGCATGGAGTCTTTTCAAAGGAAGAGTTTTGATTGTACTAGTTCCTTGTTTAGGTAGCTAAGAGTAGGAAGTATACATAAAGTAGGAAGCTTGGTCTACCTCAAAGGTATTTATTTTAATTATCTTTTGGCTGTAACTTCCATCGTTCGTCTTTGTATTATCGCTGTTAAAGTTTACTTGCAGAATTAACTCTCATTATTTTTTGTCTTTGTTCTCCACAGTGTGCTTGTGTTACTTTTGTACCATGTGCCTTTTTCAGTAACCGCCCCTCATTTCGCTGTATTTACTTTATCTCGAGTTAATTCTTAGTGGAAGAGGACAGTGTATACATTAACCCTCTGGGTGCTTGTCTTTTTTTCAGTCAGTGATTTCTGCAACCAGTTCAATACCCTGTAGTCGGAGGGGGTCTGATTCTCCTCTCACAGAGATCTATATCCGAGTGACATCATCCAAGGCAATGGAGTCACTCCAGTGTAGAAATTGGTGTGAAGAGACTCAGGCCTTCAATCTCACAGGAACTGGAATAGACCTCTTCTCCAGTTTGGCTAGTTTAAATTCTAAATGAGGTTGAGAACGTTTACAGATTTGAAACAGCTGCTGGTCTTGCTTTGGCTTGCCTGCTAAAATGTGCCGATCTCCTTTTAATCTGTTTCATATTCACAAATTAAGCACTTAGTTTAGGCAATAAATCATTAGGCAGTTTACCAGACTAGCATGAGACAAACAAGTGAAAAGGGAAAACAATCTCCTAAAAGTATATTAAAGGTAACTGGAAAGACGCGTTTGGAAAACCCTGCCTGCATTCCCGTGGGTATATAATGCACAGAGCAAATCCTGTAAATTCTGACATCCTGCCAAGAAACACTTTCCCGCGTCCTTTGGACGGCGCTTGTCCTAAGAAAACTGCAAGCAAAGAAAATCTGGCTTAGCCAGACAGTTGTCCCCCGCTTAAAGCAGGCTCCATAAGATTCCAGTCTCCTGCTTTGTTTGCCCGGGTATTGTCTCCCCAGGATTGTTATACCTGAAATGTGCTATCCAAGCAGCAGGCTGGAAATAATGACTCACTCGAAATGCGCGATAACCTTGCATTACACATTCACATCAGATCGGCCTATTTGTTTTTTCTTTTCTGCAAAAGTGCAGCCTTTTCTCAATATTTCATGACATTGCTGCATATTCCCCTCTGTGGTTTGCATCTGAGGCGCTTCCTGATGCCCAGGGACTCCTGTACAGCAATTGTCGAATCGATTAGCTCCACTCTTAAAGGAGCCCGAGAGGAGACAGAAACTGAACAGCGAATTTCTCTCCGGAAAGAGATCCTGTCAAGAGACCTCCTTTTGAGCCTGCTTTCCGGGATCGCAGCGCGTGTTCTGGACTTCTCAAAGTTCCCTGTGTAGGAAAAGCTTTGAGGCAGAGACGCAGTGGTTTACTCCGGGAGCCAAGCTCACGTTTGGCTGCCTGGCCACAATACAAAGGCTGCCAGCAAATGTGCCGGGAGGAGGACTTGGAAGCAGCACAAGCTACGAAAGGGATCAGATTTTAACCTCAGTACGTGTTCTTCCATTATCCGATTCAAACCCGTACTGTACAGACTGGGGCGCATCTTTTACACCGCAACAGTATGTAGAAAGACAGGATCTCAAGCCGAAACGTAGCCTAGGATGGTGAGTGCGATTTCCCACAGACTCCGTGATTTCCCAAACCGCAGAACAGACTCTCCCTTCAAAGTGGGGTCCGGGCAGCCTGCTTTGCCTGGCCGAGGTGAAGAGCTGTAATGTTGTAGTTTACCTGAGCTACAATCCCGCCTGGGGAGAGATGTGCAGTAGGCCGGTCTCAGCCTAGCTCCATTAACACGTAACCCTGTCTGTGTTCTCCCCCACGACGCTGATGGCAAATGTTAAGGGCAGGCGCCCAGCACCATTAGGTTTGTAAAGCTGAACATTGATTTCCGTTTGCAATCAAATATGTGCCTGAGCTATCGGCCAGCAGTAACTCCAGGGTTTGCGTGGAAGTGTGACTTACTCCTAATCAGGATAACTAACCTCTGCTAGTCCGGGAGTTGGTTTAAAGGCGTGAAGAAGTCTAATCCTATGTACCTATCTGAGCCATCTGAAATTATAACGCCCCTCCCCCCCCCCGCAAAAGTCACGATAACAGCTTCATGTCATACTTTTTAAATATTTACAACATAGTTCCACGGTAACGTTATCCATCTAGCTCAAGGACGGGTATTTCCAGAAATCTGCCAATGACCAGGGAGCCCTACCCTAAGGCCCGAGACAAAAGACCAGTGGCAGTACTCTGGCTGCAAACGCGGAGGTTGCGGAAACTATTTCAACAGAGACTTTTTTTTTTTAAGGGCTCCGTGCCGGGTGAGCCTTTTAACACCTCATTTTCTAGTTCAATCCTGACTCCGGCACGCCAAGCACTCCGAAGGCAAATACTGTACATCGTTCCCAGCCCCGACTGAAAAACATTAAAGGGAGGGATGGAGAGATCGGAGGGGTGGGGGGTCGGAACAAGAGAGGGAGCGGGAGGGAGAGAATGCAGATTTAAAGGGACTCACATGAAAGAGAGCAACACAGACCTGTGACCGTCCGCCTTGTGAAATTTGATGAGATCTCGTTGCGAAGAGGCGCTGTCACAGGCTATTTATCTCTCGCCAGAGTGGAGGCTCCGGTTCCCACATCGCCTGTGAGTAACAATGGCAGCGATCAGCCGCTTTTCACGCGCTTCAATGAATGAATGGATTGCGGAAGATGCCTGTGCGCCGCTCAGATGGCTTGACTGATCCATCCCTTTGGTACAGCGCCCGCTCGCTACTGCCTCTCTGCCAAGGGGTCTGACCCGTTTGCCTGTACAACCCCCGGCCCAATTTTCTGATTTCTTTGACTTTGGAAGTCTGCCAGAAATGTCGGTGTGGCTGAAGCTTGACACAGAGATCGCAGCCCGGACTGCTTTCCACCCTCACCCCCTCCACCTCCCAGCCCGCGCCCCTAAGTTAACTTTAAACTAGTTTGGCCATTTTTTAGTTTGAAAAGAAGAGGAAAGTGCAGGTCATTGGAACATATTGTGGATGGGTGCGGTGTTTTTAATTGGAAACGACAGCTATTGGGGCTTGAAAAGCATTTGCTGCACAGTGCACTTGGGCTGCTTTCCTCCCAGTCATTATTTCTTTAATCCGTGTGTTTGTTGTCTGGGTGCCCTGGAAAGCGAAGAGATATACCAACTGTTTTGTGGCCGGGGGTATGCATAACCCAATGGACAACAAGGGGCTTAGAAGCCCTTCCAAACTTTGTCTTCAATAACCCACAAACCAAAGATTCGACAATACACATGGAGCCATTGTGGTCTATAGCGATGGTCCTCGCCTCTAAAATAAGTTTAATAAGCTGTTAATTTACAGTAAATATTTTTTCTTTACATAACATTAACTAGTTGGTACCTTTAAGGTCACCTGAGCATTCATTTCCTCTGGGAAATGGGATCTGACTTAAACCACTACATCAATAAAAGTAAGTTGCTATGGAGCCCCATCAGTCCCATTAAAGGCGGAAGGTACATGACAAGGTGGGTGAGGTAATATCTTGTATTGGACCAACTTTTGTTGGGGAAAGAGACAAGCCTCGGAGCTTACACAGTGAGGGTAGACAATGGAAGATCCGAGCAATACCTAGTCTCAGAAGACAGTAGATGAAATCCTAAACCTTTACCCAATGGTTATTGGCTTGGATGGATTTAAATGAGGCCCTTCCCTTTTATATTCAGATAGCATGTTCATTTTATTCACCATCAAAACTTGGGGTTCCCTTTCTGAGCCCACTTTCAAACGTCCTGCCCATTTTCTGCTGAGTTTTATCATCCCGTGGGCCTTGTGGCTGGTTAAAGGAGTGTACAGCGATTAGGCCCCTATGGTGGGAGTATGGTGATCAAATGCTGTCTGTTTAATTAAACTGAATCCTCTGTCGACACAGATTGAGTTGTAGTTCACTTTGACACTCCTGTGACTGAGCCGCCCTTCCCCCGCCCTTTCTTGATGGAGGGGGAGAAGAGGAGTCGCAGATGAGAAAGAGACAAATCAAGAACCGAATCCAGGGATAGGGGATCAGTTACAACTATGAAACAAGGACGCCTCAGCACATTTTCTATTCTGCATTTCCAGCAGAAGGAAAACTAATTCCTCTGCTGAGGGCCCCAGTCAAGCATTTATTTGACACACATGATGCATGGAAGACCAAACACTATTCTCAGCGCAGCCATTAGTTTTCGGCTGGCAAAGGTTTTGATCCAGGTGAATGATGCTGATTTCCGAATTTTCATGTTAAAGGGGGAAAAAAGAGGGGGTGTAACTTTTTCAGACCGATCTCCCCGATACAACTCTCCTGCTGGAAGCCCTATGTAACGTATCCCCCTCCCCCCGGCACACACTTTGCCAGATACCCCCTCCTCCTCCTCCTCTTGTTTCCTTCCTCTCTGCCCCCTCCTCCACTCTCCGCTTTGTGTTTTCCTGCCGCTCCGCTCCGCGTGTGCTGGTGGCCACAGGGTGAAACTGACTAAAATCTAGAGCTCGGCAGCGCTCTGCGGCAGGCGCTAGCTTCACAGATCGCAATTCTAGTCACTTTCACTCGGCGGCTAGCAGCGCCGAGCGAGCCAGCCAGCCAGCCAGCCAGCAGAGCAGCAGGGAAACACTACCTAGCGGGTGAGAGACATAACATGGAGAGGGGAGAGTCACCGAGACAACATGGACGGGGGGAGGAGGGAAGAGACCATATGGAGCAGGAGGGGGAGGGAGGCGACATGGAGAGAGCGAGAAAGAGAGCACAGGAACGGAACGGGGAGCGAGGCAACATGGAGGGAAGGGGGGGGGGGCGGGAGCTGAGCGACAGCACCGGGGGAGAGAGCGGAGCACGAATTGCCGGGGAGAGCGTCAGGTTCAGGAAAGTTTGAGAAGTAGTCTACGTGCCTCCTGATCTTGGGAGGATGGTGACTCTGGTTGCGCGGTGGTGGCTGCAGATTTAAAATGATCTGGGGGCCTCAGCCAGGCTCACTGTTCTCAGAGAGGAGGAGTGTTTTTGTCCCGTTCCCTTCCCCCCCCCCACACACACACCCTGCTGTTCCCCAAATACAGCCTTTCATCCCCCCCCCCCATGGAGAATTTTTTCACTTCCTGGCCTGTTTCCAACTGTTGTTTCCTGACAGAAACATAACAATCAAGTGAGAATCTTGACTTGTGATTTGCACAATATCTTCTAACCCAGGAGTTCAATTTTACACCACATTTAATACAAATATTAAAAAATCAATACATCAAGGGGATTGTTAATGAAATAGTGTGCAGTCATCAGATAGAAGTTCTGCAGGAAACGTGTCTAATTTAGTAAAGCTGAATAGAGTGTTGTTTTTTAATTATTCTGTTAAAACAAATCAAATCAAAATATATTGACATGTCCTTACAGCAGAACAGGAATCTGAATAACTTGACTTATCCTTGCACAGGAAAATGACATCAGAACAGGAATCAGAACATATTAAAAATCAGAATTCTGTTCTAAATCACAATACAGGGATTAGGCAGTATTTACATAATTTTACAAGAAAAAGAAGTGTAGAATCCTGCTACATTGGCATACATGGACACCAAAGGTGGAATCCAGATTTTATAAAAGATAGTCACATAAAATCTCTGTGTATGCTCTTTCCTACCCTCTCATCCACAATCTCAACATCTGCCATTTCACTGCTGCAACATCCTGGCCTTGACAAACTCAATAATACCGCTTGCTCAAATCCATTCAAAATGCTGCAAATTATCATTTCTTTAGCTCTAGCTTAGACCATGTCTGACCTCCCTTTGCGTCTCTCCACTCTCACCTTTCTCCAGCCCATCAACCATAAACTATTTTCACTTTCAAAGTTTTCCATGGCCTATTCCCACCAAATATCGTCTCTCATACCCTATGGAGATTTTCTCCAATACCCTCATGATAGCAGCCTTCATTGCCCATTTCTTAAATTTTCAAAAGAGCATCTTTGTGCTTTCTCCCATGCTACCCTTCTCCCTTGGAAAGAGCTCCCTCTAAACATCTGCAAAGCTATCTCATCGTTTTCTTTCAAAGCCATCCTTAAAACTCTCCTTTGCCAGTGATGCCAACAAAATACTTGACAACAGTTTAGGCTACTGGTGAGCAGCGACTCCTGCCAACCATACTGACCAATATTGTCTCATTGTTTTCTTGTGCTCCCCCTGTCTGTTTTATCCAGCTGTTGTCTCTTGTCTTCTACTTGGTTTGTAAACTCTTTGGGGGCAGGGACTGTCTTTTGGTTCTGTGCTTGTACAGCGCCCAGCACAGTGGGATTTTGTTCCCTGACTGGGAATCCTAGGTACTACTCCCATACAAATAATAACAACTAGGGGAATGCTAAAGTCATGGGCTCCTAGCACACTTTTAAATAATCCTTCTGAGAGCCAAGGATACACAAGTTAGCGCTCGCTTGATCAGAACATGAAAACACTTTAAAAATAGCTGAATATTGAAATTTAAGGCATAATTTGGACAGCATAACTACAGACCACTGTATATCTGGAAGTGTAAGGCACAAAACAGTTACCTTAATATTGCACTTATCAAATAACTTCTGAGTACATGTAAATAAACATGCGGCATTTTTCATCATAACACACTATGCTGCTATCAAACTATAATGTAATATATTACCAATCCGGCCAAGGTGCAGTATTCATGATAATAAACTTCAAATCAATACTGATCGACTTAGGAAATAACTTTTTTAAAACACTACCACCAACACAGGATTACTGGGTTTCTTCAGTTAATGCATCAGTCTGAATTTCTCTGCCCTCAGAACAATTTTTTCAAATGCTTCCTCAGCAACTTTGGAGATTGTCAAAATATATGTTAGTAAAATGATTGCTACATTTCTAAAGTATTTACCAAGCACAGGCACAGTTCTTTGCAATCTAGCAGTAGTTTCTCTCATTTTTTCCCAATGCAAAGTAGAAACTTGTAAATGGAATGGTTATAATGTTATGGTTCTCCTGTGGTCCAAAAAGTGAAACACAAGGTTTATCGCGGTCACTACCGATTCAAATCCCCTGGGCTCATGGGACCAGATACCTCCACGCGTACAGCGCATGATAATAAGACTGCTACGGATCTCTTCTGATTCCATATTTACTGGTTTAATAAAGGACTACAGGAAGTTTTGAACGTGCATACGTATCAGAACAAGGGACACCTTATTTCCCATTTGAGACAAATTCACTTCGGTTTAGCAATCAGTTTCACGTTGTGCCATGATGGAGCGAGATTCCGGAGCCGGATCGGCAGCTCTGCCAGCTAAATGAACGATTCCAGCACAGCCGTTCCTTGACAGTCGCAGTGCGCAGGCGCAAAATTGCAAAGGCGTAAGAAGGGAATTTTGTACCAGCTCCTTATCTCCAGTATCTTGCATTAAGCTACAGACTTTGACTTCTGCTTTTCTTGCACTGTACAGTCATTCCCCTCATTCCCCTCCCTGGATTAACACCCCTGCATGTGTAGATCGCTAGCTATATGAGATTGCAGTCTCGGTGGATTCGCTCGTTGTAACACCATGTCAATTTGCTATACCAGGAACTACGGTGGTAACCGGTTTGATATAAAAAACTTTTATTCCGATCTTAACTTGCAACTGGTCGTCGTCGTCTCCGGCCCCCCCGGGGCCATTACAGAAGGCTGCCAAGCACATGGAGATTTCTTTTCTACCAAAAAAGCAATGTTTATTAAAGTATTCACAAGTATTTTCATTTATTTTTGACATATATTATCGAACATAATGTTCGTGGGTGCATTGGTGAAACAGGAGAGATCGCTATGTTGCTGTTATAAACGTTACAGACACGGCTAATGTCATGTGCATGGAACCTTCTTCCCTGTAGTTCCATAACAAATCTCTCTGTTATGGCTCTAGATTTATAACGTGGCTTTACTAGGTTATTTCCCCGACCAGTCAAATTATTTCCTGCCATTATGTTGTTGCCTTCTTGGTCCTTCTCGGGCTGGGGGCTGCAGCAGGGAATTGTGTGTGTGTGAGAGAGAGGGAGATTTGGTGGCTGTTTCTTCCCTTGAAAGGCATTGACGTTAGGAGCAGCTAACAAGTTGCTCATTATGGGCTGGGGGGAAGGGGGCATATACAAGGCTAAATGATTGCGATCTGGAAAATTCAACAAGCAGCTGATCCAATTAGCAGAGCCAACCAAGAAACAAGAGAAGCCCTAAAACAGAGAGGGTCAATGCCATCCTGCAGAAAGGGAGGAGGAGTGGGAGGGGTGTCCGCAAAGCTCGGTAGGGGTGCAGCACCAGTGCCAGTCGATTCTCCTCGCTGCCAGTACCAGTCTAGAGAGAAGAGCTGCAGCCACCGACCGTTTGCCATCCCCTGTTTCTCAAGCCCATTGCTTGGCAAAGGCTCTGCTGCAGCTGAAAGCACCGCGGATAAAGCACAAAACTTAACTGAATCTAAGCGTCGTTAGTGGGCAGGTCTCTAATTCAACTGTGCCACAAAGTCACCCTGCGCCCTCACCTCCCAAGGCAGCACAGAGTATGCTCCGGGGGTCACGGGGGAGCAGCAGGACTTGGAGGGGGGGGAAGGTGTGTTTGGGAGGGGCGGGGTGCGGGCGCGCTTATGTAAAATGCAACGTATCCGCCCACTCCAGCAAGCACGCTGCCATATAGTGATACAAGCATTAAATCAGACGTTTGCCTCGAGAGAAAGAGCCCAGGGCGATGGCCTTTGATCTGCTGTACTCTCAGCTACCTGACCCTTGTCATTTCGCGCTATAGCCAGAGCTCTTCCAGCTCCGTGCAAGGGTCCTGTGTCAGATGTGACCTCTTTAAGCGGTGCTCTCCTCAGCTAATGCCTACAGCGGCCTCTTCTCCGTCTCAGATGGGAACATCTAAAAGTCGACCAAACCAAGCTGCTTTTCGAGCAAATACAATAATAAGGTATCTTGAAATAACTCTGCGGTTGGTGAGTTTCCAGCAATACCTCTTAATGGCACTCTCAGTACACAGTCTCTCTCTGTGTGCTAGCTGGGAAAATCACCCAGACACAAGCACATTCCACCCTTTTTAGGGCTCGCTGACTGCTCTTACAGTTATTGCATTACTCTGGGGTAAGCCTTTTTTTTTTTTTTTTTTTTTTTTGTAACTAAGCTTCTCTTACAAAAACCCCGCTTACAAGCACCCCGCTTAGAAGTTTCCTTCCCAGTAAGTGAAGCCTACCGCACTGCCAGTGTTATAAAGAGAGCGCAGTATAGTCACCCCTCTGAAAGTAGGCTTTGTGGGCGGCCACTGGAAAACGCTTGAGTATCTATTTTGGAGAATACCACCCTTCTTTTAGCTATCGCGGAGGGAAAGCTGCTGTGTGGCATGCGGCTCTTGGGAGAATGCTGGCGAGAGATTTGTTGGGGCGGCGGGGACATAAGGCACAGAAAGGGAAAGAAAGAGACGGAGTCCTTGAGCTACCCACAAAGTGGCGCCTACCCAGCCAGCGTTCAGACGATAAGCTTCCTGCCCGCAGCAAAAGGGCAGACGTGGATACAACGGACAGGCTAGAATGGCCAGGAGAAAATTCAGACGGCAGACAATGGTATTGCACACCAATGTACAGAGGCAAACATAAGCCGGCACCTCCTCCACCCAACACACACGTACAGGTCCAGGTACATGCCACACACACGTTCTATATATAATACACCGCCATATATACACGTCTCCAGACACATAGCGCATATATATGCAGACCCGCCCTGGCCCTGCCCTGCCCTGCCCCCCAGTACCATAGACACAGACCCTTATCCCCACCGGACACACAGAGATCAAAGCTGTCAGTTCCCACAATTAAAACAAATCGCTGCTCCGGGTTCCTTCTCAATATACTTGGTACACTGGGAAAGAAAATTAACGACTTAGAGGAAATCGCCATTTTAGCAAACAAATCCAAGGGCTTCGCTGCTTGGCACCCTATTGTATCCAAGGTGCAGGAATCCTCCTTCAGTTCTGCTAGCCGTTGGAGGTGTCTGAAGAGGCGACATGGTTGAATGGAAATTCCCCCATTAGAATGGCTAGGACTTAAAGCCCAATTTAAGATGTATTTACTTTGTTCCCCCCTCCCCCCGTGCTTGCTTGAGCCACATAAATGCACTTTTAAAAATGAAAAGCAGTGCGCTGTAACTGTTCCTGCCTTCTCCCTGGCTTCTCTTTAGAGCTGGCAATACCATTGTTAGCGAGCAGCGAGGCCAGCTAGCCGTGTGTAAGTAATTAGTTTGATATGTCCAACGTGGACCTTAGTGACATTGTTAAGGAGGTGAAAGCTTGATGCTTATAGGACCAAAATGCTGGGCTTTCGCTTTCACTCAGGATGTGTGTAACACAGAGAGTCCTTTCTCAGCTCGCCTGATTTTAACTTCCTCTAAATCTCTTTCTTGCTCAGAAAACAGCAACGAGAGACCGAGAGGAAACACGCTGCTGCTGTGCAAAATGTGGACCATGTGTGGGAACTATTTACTCAGAGCGTAACTGCAGGCACCAGGCGAGGAGGCTGGGACGTCTGTGGGTGGGGGTTCATTTTTTCCCTTAAGGCCAAAAATGCAGTGTGTGTGTAATCGTGCTTTTAAAATATTTCTCTTCGGATGCGTGTTGTTTTGGATCACAAGGACTTAGAGATCCGCCTTTGTGCTCCCCACGCGCTGTGGCGAAGGGTTCAAACAACAAAACCTTTCCAGTCCCGCAAGGGAGCAGCTGAGTCGCAGGACTGGAAGCTCCGCCGCTTGTCCAATTGGCTGCTGTGCAATATTAAAAATAAGTAATAACAATAACAATCCCCAGCCTTTCCTTTTCATAATTTCATGTGGATGTAGCAGGAAGTGCCTCTGGCCTTGAAGCAGCCTATTGCCTGACCCCCCCGCCCTTTCCCGGGGAGTGAGAAAAAAAGGTCCGCAGCTGACAAATATTATCCATTCTTTTCATCGATCGGAGCGTATACAGATGTGATAGCTTGATGTGCGCTGCAAACCGGCTGATCCATCGTTTTCGCTTCTCTCCGAGACTCCGGTTCGTCCCCTCCTCCTCCCCCCTTTGTTCTCCTCCCCTTTCCCTCTCTTTAAATAGATTTCAAGGCGCTGCGCTGCCTGTTGGAGAGCAGCTGCTGAGCTCTCCAGAGAGAGAGAGAGAGCGAGAGCAAGAGCGAGCGAGCGCTTGCTTCCCTGTCAATAACCTCCCCCTTCTCCGATTTCCAAACAGAAAACAAGCCTCAGCACTAGCAACCTGCGCTCTGCCTCCAGGAAGGAGTTAACCAGAGCCACTCCATGCGTTCCACCCCATCGTAAAACCCAAGCTCGCGGTAAAGGGGCAACTTAGTGGCACCCGCAGCCAGCGGCCTTTTAAAATGGTTATTTGTAGGTAGCAGCTTCCCCTGACTTCGGGCTCAATGGCTACCGAAGGGAGCCAATGAACGGGCTGGTTGTGTGCAGCGAAAGGGTTAACCTTCCCCTCCGCTACCCTCCTCTCTCGCTAGAGACTAAGCTCTCGCACGAAGCCTTTCTGGGGAGGAAGGATTTAACCAGGCCTCGCGCTATGGCTACCGCCACCCTGTCTGTCGCTTAAATTATGACCCTCCCTCGGTCCCCTGTGCGGGCAGTCCAACGGCTAACAGGCAGTTGCAATTAGTTTTCGAAAGGTTAGCCAAGGGCTCGGGCTCTGGCAGACGGGAGGCATTACGAAACCGTCTTTGTAGCTGCACTTACATACAAATTCTCCCTGAGCGCAGCACGGCAGGACCGGGATCAGGGGGCTCTTACTATGAAAACGTGGAGAACCTGCACAGTAATTTCTGCTGAGTCAATGCAGGGTTTGCATTAAATGTGTCCCCCAGTTTGCTTTTCTTGGGGGGGGGGAGGGAAGAGAGGGATTCAAAATCACCTGCCCCTCCAGGTCCCTCCCAGTTGTCGGCCGGTGTGTTAGAGACAGAAGGGTGCAACCCCTCCTCAGAGCTGCTTGGGCGAAAATGTAGTGGGAGGAACGAAAGTGTTACCCGGAGAGATGTTGTGACAGATGCTTGTCCTACGCGTGCTTGTGAGGGAAGGAGTTAAAGGCAGGCTATATACATCGAGCTGTTCCCTTCCCCGGCCGGCTGTCTGAAGGAGCTGCTGCTAGAAGCCGTCCATCAGCAACCAGTCCAACCTGCCAGTGATAATGTGCGATCAACACCAAATCACCCCCGCCAGGCACAATCCATCATCGCTGCAATGCAACGGGCCCTTGTATGGATGTGCCTGCACCGGGGCGGGGACAGGAGGCTGCAGCATACACCAGAATTAAAATTGCAACATCTCCTGCTCTCTGCATGCAAAGGCCTGCGAGCAGCCAGCCCCCCAGCTCCCAAAGTTACCCGGCCAGGCAGCGCGCGGGCCTCATCCGCCAGCTCTGCACACGCACCCCCGCCCCGCGGCTGACTCCTACCTCCGCCGGCTGCCAGCCAGGGCTCCCCTCCCCCCGCTCCTCCCGGGCGAGCCTGACTGGCGGAAAATTAATAATTAATCGGGTGAAATTGATTAAAGGGCTCGGAGCGCGGGGGCTTGGGCAGGAGAAGAATAATAGTTATTTTTACAGCTCCGGATCCACCTCCCCCGAGGAGCCCCCACCCCTGCAAGGGCCCGGAGCTGCGGTGCCTGCTCCGCGCTCGGGCAGGGGCAGACCCGCCACGTCCCCTCGCCCCCCCAGGAAGGGGGAGGCGGCGGCGGGCTCCCGACGCTCCCAGCCCCGAAAGCATGGCTGCGCCGAGAGCTGCTGCAGGAGCAGCAGCAGGGGGCGGAGGCTGGCCCCGGGTCTGGCTCGCGTGTGTGCAAAGCCGGGTCATCACCGGAGCTGCCCGAGGGCGGCGCTCAGCCCCACGAGGCCGGCCCCCTTCCCCCCGCCGCGCTCCGTGTCAGCAGGGGACGCGGCGGGGCCAGTCACGGCTCCAGCCCAGCCGAGCCGGCGGGGGAAAGGGTTAAACGGAGAGAGGGGGCCCGGCTGTGTCAGAGCGAAACCACACCGCGCACCTGGGCTCAGCTCGGCAGCCAGCAGCCGCCAGCCTCCCTCTCCTGCCGCTCGGTGCCTGCCTGCCCCGTATCTCGGCTCCATCTCTGCAGCAGCGGCGGCGAGAGCCAGCACTTCCCCTTCCCTCCGCGCGGCTCCTGCGCGCACTCTAACCCCAGTGACCCAGATAAGAGCCTCCCCCGCCCCCTTCCACCTCCGGCCGGCTCCCCACCAGCCCGCCCTCCTCGGCCGCTCTCGCTTCCTCGCCGGAGCCCGAGCGCCGCTACGGCGCGGCCGCGCTTCGCACACCATGTGCGGCTGGGGCTTTTGTTTGTGGCCCGGGAGCTGGGCTATGTTCAGAGCCAGGTCAGGAGTCTCTGGGCCCTGTCCGCTCAATGCCAGGCTAGGCGTGGGCCCTGTTAGCTTGTGTCTGAGTGTCAAACCGCCCTGGGCTTGCCAAGGGAGTGGAGCTTTCGACACTTGTGTTTGTTTTATGTAATAAAGCATAACAATAAATCGTGCCTTTCCTCGCTGGGTAGAGCAGAAATCCAGAGCAAGCCAACACCGCAGTCAAAATATGTTTGATTAATGATCGTTCTATTGGAAATCTCTCTGACTCCGCCCCAGACAGCAGGGTGTCAGAGGCTTAGTGGAGGCCCTTCCTGCCCCACTTTGTTTGCTTTTTTAGGTGCAAGTATGTATGGAGAACTTCAGTCTTAATTTCTCTCCCGGATCCCTCCTCTCCTACAAGGTTTCAAGATGCCTCTAATCTTGTTACTGCATCCTCGCTGACTGCCAATTCTAGACGACCCACGATAACCCTGAGTCAAGACTATTCGTGGTGTCTGGGGCCATTTGTGTACATGTTTTATGATTTAAGATAAAAGGGACACAGACAGGTATAATGCATCTTACAGGGTCATGCAACCACATAGGGTGATGAAAATGGAGCAAGCAGGCCTCACCCAGAGAGGTTGTGAAGTCATCTTTGCTGATACTGTGAAATAAAATAATGGAGAACATTCTGAAAATGAAGTACCTAGGTGGTGAAAATCTTTCACACAATAAATAATACTGGAAGACCTTAACACAAGTGTTGGTGATAATGCTCACACATCCTTTTTAAAAAGAAACGCTTAATCTCATGATCAGTCTCTGATGGTATTGAACCAACCCATTTCTAAGAAATGAAGACACCCATACCTACAACTGGAATCAGTGACAAGACTAGCAGAAAAACCTAGAATGTAAATCTGTGTTCCTAATGGTATTTATAAGGGGGCTCACCTTAGTATGTAAATGCAGAGTAAAAGAATACATTGATATCACACTTGGTTAAATGGGAGTTGTGGGGTTCCCAGAGGAGTATATGACCAAGCACAGGAGGTCACCTTGGGAGATGCAGAACTTCCTTTAATGTTACTGATCCTGCATTCCTTGCACAGGCAAAACTTGGGTTGAAGAATTGTTTGTTTTTCTTTGACAAAGGCAAACAGTCCATTGTATTATTTTCATGCTTAGTCGAGTACCCTGCACAATCAGTACAGTCACGGGGATGGGCTGCAGGATGACTCCTCCTACTCCCAGCTGCCTACCTTGGCTACTGGGGAAGCAGCACTTCCTATCTCCAGTTATCAAAAGGCAAGGCACTATTTCTGGTAGGATGGACTATTTTTGTCTCCTTTCCCCCTTGGTTGTCTTCCTGTTTTTCTATTTGTTTATTGATTCCTCTTATCTAATACATATTGTCTCATCACCCTTATCACATTTATTTTCTCTCCTCCATCCCATCCTTTCCCCCACTCTTTAGTTAAGTTTTGTATACAGCCAAGGCCTGTTCTGGTGACCTTGCTCTCTCCTGTAGCACACCCTTATATGGTGACTGCTGGAAGCACCATCATCTCCAAGGGGAAGCATTTCTAGTGGTTGGAGCCAGCACAGACCTGAGAGCCAGGAATTCTCTCTTCTGTAGCCACCTCCATCACTGACTCCATGTAGCCTGGCCACCTCTCTTAAACACCTACCTCACTTTATTCAGCTGTGTACAATTATAGTAATTTACTTACCTCACAGGTGTGCTGTGAGGATTAATTGATATTTGTTCAGAGCTTTGCAATCCTCCCAGGAGAGATGCTGTATGATTAAAAGGGTGGAGAAAATGTTGTTTTGTAGCCTCTACAAGCCACTGCCTCCTCTTGTGTAGGTAGTTTGTATGTGTACAGTACATCTGATTCAGTGCCACACTAAGGTGCCTCAGCCATATGACTCTGTAGCATGACTGGGGTGGGGAGAGGTACCTCTGAATCTTTGATACCACATAGGCCCTTTAGTTAGATTTAAAGTCAACTCTGTGGAAAGGTGGGACCCTGAGGTCACAGGTCCATGGTTACTCACGTCCTACATTCACTGGGAAATTTACCCAAGTCAGGTATTAGTGATCTAAACGTTGTGGGGCCACAGGCAAAGCAATATATAGATACCCCACCCAACTCCTTACCCAAATTGACTGGGCTCTTCCCACAATAACATATCCGTGACACCTCCCCCGCAGCACTCTTTCTGCCTGCCTCCAGCTCCCCTCAGGCTGTGACAATCTCTCTCTCCCACATGCCTGCTTTTAAGGTGACTTCTGGCCAACCGCTCCCTTCCCCCATTGGGATCCCGAAGAGAGCAGGCAGAACCAAAGCCTAACTGTTCACGTGAGAAATGAAAATAGAGCTATTGGGCTATTTATTCTCTGTCACATCCCTGCCGCTTGGCTTGAGGCCGGAGAATCTAGGCTGGCCCCTGGGGCCTTAGCCCACCGCACAAGAGGCACAAGGTTATGGGTTTCTGCAGCAAAATAACACCATTCTATTGGGGAGATGTCAGAGCCCCCTGGAACGATGTCCTTTGAGCCCCCCTCCATTCGGTACGGTGCTAAATCCCAGCGAGGTAGGTCCACAACGTGGCCTGGGACCTTGACTGATTGTCCGAGCTGAGCTCAGGAGAAACAAGTGAAAATGGCGAAAAGAACATAAGAAAAGTTCACGAAGTACGCAGCTCTTTGCAAACAATAAATGAGCTGAGCGCTGGGTCTCTTCTGAAATCTACATAATCAAGGGCGCTACCCATTAGGGGTCCGTCCAACTCATGTGACCTCCACACAATAGTCCCAAACCTTCCCGTGTTGTCTCTGCGAAGAGATAAAACTTCACTGGCGTAAAGATGAGCGTCTATGCTGGGTAAACACAGCTCTTGGCTCTGATCTAGAACCATGACTGTTTTCCTTTTCCCTTCGCGATTTCATCCTTTCACGTTCTTTAGCCGCTGCGTTTCCTAAAAGAAAACCCGTGCGTTTCTAGCTGCCCGCCTCGGTTTGCACTGTGCATACCTCAGACACAGCCAGCGTAAATCCATTACGCCTCGATCCCATGGCACAGGTTTATGCGGATACCCTCTGATTTACATTTTAAACACAGCAAATGCACTGTCTGCTAGCATGAGACGAAAACCCAGCGTGTAACTTCAAACGACCTTCAAGGAAATGCAATTAACTGCTCTAATTATCAGTACAGGCCTTGTCGAAAAAGACACAGGTGCTCGCTGCAACGCGGTTCCACCTGGTTAAGCAGAATCGTCCTACCAGTGGATGGACACTTTCTCCCTTAATCCGGGACTTGCTACGATGCCTCTACATTTAGAAACCACCATCCTCCTCTCCTCCCCCTTGGCTGAGGCAGGAGAGCGATCGCTCACGGCTGCTAGGCTTTGTCACACGAACACACACACACAGACCACATTGCTCGCTGCTGCCTGGGAGAGATGCATCGTGTTTATTTCCCGGATCCCACAAAGCAGTCACCTTCTGACGCGTCTCTTCCCCTGCTCCCCCCACCTCCACTTCTCTTCCTGCAGTCTGACGGGAAGGACCGTAGGCCACAATGATAATACAACATTTAGGTTAATAGGGCGTGTTCTGATCCGTTTTCCCCCTCCGCCCGCCCTTCACTCCCTAACGACATCGATCTGCTACATTTACTTCTGCCTTTATCGGCCCCCAGGCAGCCCCGCCAGGGCTCTGAGTCACTGTCTGAGCTACCGGATCTAATACAGATTCTGGAATAACCGAGCCAGTAGCAACCACTAGCCTCCAGCCCGGTTACAAAGGAGCGAATCTTTGTCCACAAGTGGTGCGCTTCAGACAGTTGAACGTGCAATGTCATAATGGCTCCTATTGCTGGGAGACAAGGGAGGTGCTCTCGACACATGCAGCTATGGCAGGAGAGATGGGACCGAGAAGATAAGGACAACCCGGGCTCCCTAACGGTCCACTAGGAGGCGCTTGCCTTTTGCAAGAGGATGGAGTCATCTGGGATTCGGTGGCTTCTCATCTCATTACAGGGCATTAGGAGAAACAGGCAAATATACAGCTATTAAAATTAATCGCCTTGCGCCGTCAGATGAACATAATAGAAATTATTTATAGGCTGCCTACAATGCGTTTATCGTCATGGAGGCGCTGGGTGCGGGTGAACAGAGAAGAATACGCGCAGGCTACAATAAAGGACAGCTGTACGGATCTGCGCTAAATCTTAAGGGAGCGCTGGAAAGTAATGAGACCAGAGAGACTAACGGGAGCCCTTGTGGGAGATACGTCAGCTCGGTTAGTGACAAAGGACTTAGCTTGTACTGGCTCCAAGTCCAACTTTAAGTTTAGAGTCCAAACACTGCAGGTCAGCAAAGGTTGTGAGTATGTGACCTCAACCGGTTAGGCGAAAAGTAAACTGCAGACATTTTTCAGATGACTATAGGGAGATCTACATAAGCAAATATAAAACCTTGGCTTTGTGTTAAGTGGTCTCAAATATCCACTCTAGTGGATTTTTCTAGCAGGCAAAGTCCCGGCTTGCTGGTGTGCAGCAATGCAGAAATTAGGAGACTAAGCATCTAAGAAACAAATTACGTCTTAAAATAGCAGTAAGTATTTTGTAATTACCGTACAGTGCAGAGAAGGTGCATGCAGGAAGGAATTCACTTTTCTGACCGCTGTAAACTCTGAATGTTTGCAGATTTCAGATAACAGATTAAATGTTAATTGCTTGAGACGGCCAGCCATTTAGTTTAACACTCTTTAGAAAACTCTCTTACAGAATATGTTTTGCTGCAGCTTTATCTGGGGAAAAAAGTTCTCTCTCTCCTGAAGAATCTGTATTTTAGGTGCCGAGAGGGATTTGTAATGTACTGCGTTTTTGAAGCAGGGAAAAGATGCCTATAGATCTCCCCTCCCCCTACCGTTCAGTGCTGGCGTTGGTGTTGTTTTGGCAAACAAAAAATTTATCTCGGTTTCGAAAGGGTAAACAGCTGTTAAATGAATCAAGGTCCTCTGGTGACAACATGAATGAATGGTGTTCCACTGGCATCGGACAGCCTGTGTAGCAGAGTGGGGCTAGAGGAGTCAAAGTACAGCTAGCTCAGAGAAAGAAGCAGAAACAGTCCCAGTTTACAAAGGCTTGCGGAGAAGGTGCGAGAAAGCCCAAGACAGACTGGAAGCGCTGCTCCGCCAAGCTCTAGAGGTTAATAAGTACACCGTCCCCTTTCCCCGGTCCGCCTGAGGCTAAGACTCGCAGCTCAGCGGGTAATTGACAGTCTCAATCCAAAATTGAAACATGTGTTAACAACAACGCCACGCATCCTAGGAGCTTCTCGGGAGATCGCCTCCTCATGATCTTTATACATTACTTGAATCCAGCTGAGGAAAGTGTCACGAGGCTCTTAGAGAGCACGTTTCTCGTCTACCTGTAAATCAACTCAATTGCTGTTTAGAAAGAAGCAGCCTCTATTTTGTAGCAAAAGTAGCAGGGCCATTTTTTTTTTTTTACTCAGTCCTCACAGCGTTGGTTTCAATGAGGGCCCAGAGGCAAAGCATGCTGGTATTGCCCCCTCCCTGTCCACTCTTGTCCTCCCTATTAATTATGCCTTGGAATGTTGGCACAGATGCTAAACACTAAATCGCATTAAATTGATTACGTTCTATTCTCCTTCTTTCAGAGCAAACAGAAACGTTTGAAGCATAGCCCTTCGGCTGATGTAGATCGTTATACATATCCTTTCAGGGTTTGTTTTTATTTACAATGCATTATGCATCCATTCTACACTCTGGACAAAAAGTGATTGGAATGTGCTTCCTATGAAGCCTGGATCCACACGTGGGGCCCAATTGTGCAAACGCTTATTCCTGATGTGCTGTTAATTGACTCCAATGGGATTACTGGCGCCAGTAAACATTACTCCCTCGGGTAAACGTTCCTAAAATCCGGACCTACTTTAATAACTACTTTATGGAGATGTCTCCTGAGCAGGATCGGGTTCATGGTATAGGTTATTAGAATAACCCATTTGTCCCCCTTCATGTTTATTGAAGATCGTTGTATATACAAGGACTAATCAGTAAACAAACCCAGGCTTAGCAGAAATGAATTTAGTATACTAGCACCTCTGGGATCCTCATTCATTATCACTCATGGCACAGAATTAATGTTTTTCTTTTTCTTTTTCCCAGAGGAGAAAGGCCGCAGATTTTGCTGACGTTCTAACGTCCTTTATAAATAACAGTGACTGTCGGGGGGAAGCAGGAGTGGTCGGTAGAAGAGAACTGGTTCAGAGGGACTTAGGCCTATACAGACAGCCAGGTTTCTAGGATTTTCGGGGAAGTGCAGACCCAAAGGGAGGGTTTCACCTCTCCTCCCAGTCAGTCACTTGGTGTTCTTTAGATCTTCCCCTTTTAACACGCCCTTTTAGAGAGACTATTCGCCAGGCTAGAGGAAATTTCGGGGGGGCCCTTTAAGCCTCCTAAAGTAGGAACTGATCACTTTTCACTTTTGTTTTCAAGCTGCCCGCACACAGTACACAAAGGTGATGACCAGCTGAAAAAAAATGGACCCCCCCTTTCTGAACAGACCCCCAGTAATTAACACGGAGGTGATCCCAGGCTCTGCACTATTCTGCTCGGCCCTTACGCGGCTGTGCAGCGTGGAGATACCCCGGAGAGCTCACACTCTCTAGAACTGCTGCAGCCAGGGCCGGGACCGGGCAGAACAGCAGCTCCCGCGCCTGGAGCTCCCTCCCTTCTCCCCCGGGCGCCAGCAGCGATCCGAAGGGGCAGGAGGCAGAGCCATAGCGCTAGGCACCGGCGCGCCGGGTAGCCAACTGCACCTCGTTAACGTAGCCCCAGCTCTAACCGCGATGCCTTTGCGCTCCTGGGAGCTCAGGGAGGGATTGCGCTGGATGCGCCCCCTGGGGCTGGGCGGCTCCACACCGCCCCCAGCGCAAGGCTGTGACTACGGAGCACAAGCCAGCCCCGTCCCTTTGCGAGCTCGCGCCCTTCCGTGGCAATAATAATGCCGTTGTTGTGGGGAGTCAGAAGCCGCGGAGCTTTTACCCTCGCTAAGGTCCGTTAACAGGGCAGCGGCTGGAAGGTGCAGGGGAAAAACACGGAGGCGTTTGCGATGAGAGCGGCTCCAAGCGCGGTTTAACAACCCGGGGAATAGGCTTGTGCCACGAGCACTTGCAATCCACTGTGCTGCTTATCGGAGCATTGCGCGGGGCCTCCTCCTGAGCCGCACCCATCCCCGCGCAGGGCTGGGGGAAACCCGGGAGCCTTCGCTAGGGCCTGTGCTTGGAGCCGTCACGCGCTCTTCGGAGCCCGTTCCAGCTGCCTGCTGCCAGCCAGTCCTGAGCGAATAGGTGTGCGCGGGGGGAAGGGTCAGCCCTTCCAATGAGCGGCTCACCCAGCGGGTGCCCTGCCCTGCCCGAAGAAGGTCTGCCCAGGGCGCTCTTCCCCTCTCCCTCTCATGATTGCAAAGTTACAAGATTCTTAACCGAGGGGGTGTGGAGAAGAGCAGCCAGCACCCCCAGGACCTTCTCCCGCTCTCCGACACACGCCCTCCCTCCCCTTCCCGTCATTATTTAAACCCAGACTCTGCACACAGCGGATTATGCCTTCTGTGCTCAAATCCAAGCGCCTCCTGGCTCCGGCTCGTTCAGCCAATCCTTTATCCCTCGTGCTCCCTTGGCTGGCTGTGCCTCCTGCGAGAAGCGCGGGGAGACAAGCCAACAGCGCCAGAGGCGCAGCCCGAGGCAGCAGCAGCTGAGCCCCCGGACGTATCTGAGGGTGGGTCTAAGGTCTGGTCACATCAGCCGAGAGACGGGTCTGGATCATTCCTCACGGGCGTTCGGCATTCCCCCTCCATTCCTCACGGAGAGTCCCAGCCGTGCACAGACACACAACTTGCAGAATGGTCGGGCCGGGGAGACACACCCGGACGCCTGCGGCTGACAGGAATAGGCTCCCCGGAACCGCAGACAAGCACAAGCCTGCTCCCATTCAAGCCCAGGGGGCTTTGGCCATTGACTTGAATAGGAGCAGGGTCTGTCCCGGAATCTGATAGACGGATGGTCCCGGACTCCGGCTCTGACACGGGAGCGGCGCCTGTGGAGCCAATGGCTGAAGTAGCCCATATTACCCTGCGCTAGAGACAGTCTCATGCCGTTGTTTGGATTCAACCTGCGCTGAGAACTGTGATAAACGGTGCCTCTGGCGGGGCACTCGCTACTTTTTAAACAGCATTATCTCGCCTATAAGAATTGAACTGGTTTGTTTTGAATACAAAGGTGTTTACTGAGCATTTATCCAGCCATTTATGATCTCAGGGACTACATCTCAGGGGAGAGTAATCTCCTTACAAAGCCGCAGGTTTATTTTTACTAAGGGCAAAAAGGAGTCTAAACCCACCTGTACTTGTTTGTTTGGGGTGGTGAGTTTTCCTTGTAATCAAGCCTGCGCAGAAGAACAGACCCCCCCAAGATTTTACAGAGGAAATCCCCTCCTGGCTCAAGGCCGTATGTGGCAAATTTTAGACTCGAGAGAGATTTTATTGCAGAGTAATTATCCTCGATCCCCTTCCTGGTACAGGTTTATAAGTGAAAACGCTGCCAGAACGCTATTTAGTGTAGCGAAGGCGAAACTGCAGTCAAGAGGCTGCTGGGTTTACACGCCCCCTGTTGGAAAAGACCGTGTAATTAGGAAGTACTCTCACCAGAGGAGGCTTGAGTGCAGGGCCTTGACGGCAGGGTGATCACTTACGAGGGAGAAGAAGAAATAGCTTCCCTCCTTCCTTAATGAAAATTAGTTCGAATTGAAATGCCAAGACCGAAGATTGATACGCAACGTGCAACACGCGTAGTTTGCCTCGTGAGAAAAGCTAAGTAATGAACAGAAACTCCTCCCCTTATTGGCAAATGCTTTGCTTTTTTAAAGCCCCTTCCTTGCCTCATACGCATCGGTACTAATAACAGTAATAAAAAAAGATGCAGTGCTATAGTTAGTAATATATTGCATGGTCATAGCCGACTCCAAAGCCCTTTACAAACATGAATTAAATAAGCCCCACAATCCCAACACTGGTTTCTCTTCAAATCGTATAAATCTTTCGCCTTTTACTCCCGTTTTACAAAAGAGGAGAGGGAGGTATGGAGCGAATCAGCGATTAGCTGGGATTCACACAGCGAGTCTATGGCTGAGATGGAAGTAACATTTAAAAATCCTGATTCCCCATCCCTTACTCTAATCACTAGCTACACTACCTATGCCGGAATCTTGTTTGCACTGATCTGTTTACCCGAGGTATTGATATCCAAGCTGTGAATGTGGTGATAAACTTTGATTTTCCAAAGCTGGCAGAGACGTATCTCCATCGTATTGGCAGATCAGGTCGCTTTGGTCACCTGGGCCTGGCCATCAACTTGATCACCTATGATGATCGATTCAACCTGAAAAGTATTGAGGAGCAGTTGGGAACTGAAATTAAACCCATCCCAAGCAACATTGACAAGAGCCTGTATGTGGCAGAATACCACACCGAACCCGTAGATGATGAGAAACCTTAACCTTGCTTTGATTACAAACACTAGAAGCTGAAGCCCCTTGATCCAGATCTGTAACGCATTGTTTCTTTGGGGATATCCTTCTCTTTTGGGGTTTTTCATCTTCTTTTCATTTTGGAACTATGAATAAAAAAAAATAGTGCATCTCCCTCGCACCTCTAAACTCAAGCCTTAGTGTTTAAAGCCTAACTACGGGTGTGAATCTAATTTTTTTGCTTTAGACCAAAGACACTCACATATTATTCAGGCAGTCATTTAAACACCTTTCTCTTTTTATCATTTTGGCAAATGCAGTTAACAATCCCTGTATGAGGGATTACAAAAGGCTGCTTACTCCTCTCACTAACCTTATCCTGACACCTCATTGTTAAGGGCAAAAGTGACTTATACTGGGAGCACCGATGAAAACTTTCTTTTCAACGAGAATGGCGGTACTTCACAGCCACTTCGTGGTTTATTGCTAAAGGAGGCGACTGTTTATGGTCAAACAGCATTACATTGGGCCACCTCGATTTTTAAACCGTACTCCCCCATTGATTTAATTGTTTTAGGAATGTAAATTCCAGCACTCATGTTCCATGCATTCATCGGTATTTAAATAACACTAATAATCACTGTAAATAATAAAGCAATCTGTTAAGTGAGCTGTGTGCTCTTGATAAAACCCCCTAAGTACTGTACATTAACCAGGCTCCTTACATGTCTCACTGCATATTAAACTTTATGTTGGGTCCCAGTACTCCCAGTTTTTTCTTCAATTCATAGCCCCGTAGATGTCCATCTTTAAGTTTGACTGTCTTTAAATTAATGCACTGAAGAAATATAACCCTACTTAATCATGGTTTCTGGTTCCTCGAGAACAAACGGAGAAGTCATCAAGTTTTTTGTTATAACAGAGAGACAAGAAAACTGAAACTACGGACAACATACTGGAAACTCCACACGTAAGAGAAGCAATGCACTGACGAAAGAGGAGACTGAATTAATCCCTGCAGTAGAGAGCAAATACCTAGCTTTGCGTTCTTGCATATTAATGTGCAGCTGTATTTAAGAATGCCAGAGCATAGCTGCCTGACACTTAAAGATTGTCTACTCAGAGGCTGTAACCTCAGGCATATGCAAGAAGGGTGCGTACACAAACACACACACAGTGTTCTATTAAAATGATAAGCCACGGTTACTGGGGTCTTGCATTATTTAAAAAAAAAAACACCTTGGATGTGAGGTTTATAACCACATAAGATCAATCAATACGTGGGAAGGGGAATTGCAATATAACCTGCATGTGCCGGTGATGAACCCAGGAGTCCCAACACGAAAGAACAATTAAACAGAAGTGGCCTTTCTAGAAAAGGGAGCGAGCATAAACAAATATGCCCGGAGGAAACAGTCCGGTGATGACTCCATTTTTTCCACAAATACATGGTTAGTGATATGTTGACTACCTGAAACAAACCATTGCTTTCCTCCACTGACAAATCATTTTTGCAATATTAATCACTGATCTCTACGCTGCCAGGCTGAAATACAAAATATCAACAACGGTGTTTGAAATACACGTGAAGGAATGGCTGTAAGCGGGCGAAGCTAGCGCAGATATTTCAGCAGCTTTCTCTCATCCTATTCCGAATTCACTTTTCCCAGTCACAACATGCCTCGCAGGCAAACGCAACGCTTAAGGCTTCCCCTCCAAGTAGGCTTCTTCCATAATGCACCCGGCGTGTTCGTCCCCAGCAATACAGCTAAGCGCATTAATGGCAAGCAGTTTCATTTGTGCTACGAAGTTATTTGCTATCGCTTGGGGGAGGGAGGTGTTTGTTTCATGGCTGGAAAATGAGCCGGGAGCTCACACACTGGCTGCAAGCCTGAGAGCGGCGGGATATACACAGATCGTGGGGGGTTAACTAACAAACTGTGTGCAAGAAAAGGCCTATTTGAACTCATACCTTTGAGAATGATCCATCAGTACCTTTAAGAATAGCCAGGGCCAAATTCTGCCCTGGGCTGCAGGGGTGTGTAAGCGAAGACAGAACTGAGCCCCCGGAATACAAAGTCTGATTGCAAACTCAGAACAGGCCTCTCCCCCAAACGTGCCTCTTAACTGCCCTTCAGACCCCAGCTGGAGCACACAAGTTTCTGCACAGAACAAGCGATCAGGCAGCAAAAACCGACCGCACACGGGGAAACCAGGGGATCTCTCCCGGGTCGCAGCCCTGCCTCGCTCCGAGCTGCAGAAAGGAAACCCGCCCGCTTTCTGCCTTTCGCTTCAGCTGCACCCCCAGCCTGCCCCCCCCCCCCCCGCCTATTCTGAGCCGAGTGTGTCTGTGGATGCAAATGGCGTCTCGCCACCTCCCCCCGCCCGACACCGCACAGATCTTCTGCCAGACGCAGATGTGCAAGCAAGCCGCCCGGGGGAAGGGAAGGGAAACTGCAGGAGCCACTTCCCCACCCCAACCGCCTGGCATGGAGTAGCAGCCACCGAATGGTGGCCGCCCGCACGGGCAGGCTGCGGAACTCGTGCTCAGCCGGCTGCAAATGACAGAGCACACACTGCCTGTGTGCGCTAGGGTGGGTGGGGAGCGAGGGGCCCTAGCCCAGCGAGGTGGACACTGGCGATCTTGATGCATTACACTCCGGGACTCAAGAGGAAGGGCGCTGGGGAGCAAAGGGCGGGGGGTGTCTCCGGATGCGCTGCTGGAGCGGCCTTGCCACCCGCGGGTACAGACCATGTGTATTTGCAGAGTGTAATGTAATGGGAGCCCTCGGGTCAGCGGCAAGGCTTCAAACAGCAGCTTCACCTGCTTTCCCGTCCCCTCCTGGCTGCTGACTGCATTGCAAACCTTACCGTCTCTCCCTGCCGGAGCCTGCAGCACAGGCACTTCGCTTCGCTCCTTCCTGCCACGCAAAGGCGTGTGTGTGTGATAATCCCCTGCCACGGCCTGCCGTGTGCAGCTGTCACACACATGCCAACTGGCCCTGTCAAGGGAGGACAGCCCCGGTTGTTTGTTTTATTAAGCAAGCGCTCGCTGCGTTCTCCCCGCGGCCCTGCAGAAAGCTCCCCCGGCGCCGCGTATTTCAATGCAGAAAGTGTGTGTGTGTGGGGGGGATAATGGGATCTTTTCCGTGCCCCCCCCCACCCCTGTTTAACCACCACCACAGGCGGCCGGCTCTCGCGGAGCAGCCCCTCATTTCGGCGACAGACCCGGGGAGCATGTTCCCCGTCGCAGTGAATCGCGGCTGGAAAATGAACCTCGGAGCCGGATGCACTTGAGTCCCCGTGCTGGGGGCAGGCAGGGGGTGCGCGGGGGAGGGGCTAGAGCAGGGGCCGCCGCGGGAAATCAGCTTGCGGCGCGCGTCCCTTTGATCCGGAGACGGGCGCAGTCACGAAGGTAACAGCGGCAGCCCCGAGCCGTGGGCCGCCCTGGCTGCTGCAGCGGGAGCTCGGCCCCTCCCCGCTGTGTCTCTGGGGGCTGGGTAACACCTCCCCCCCCCAGGCTCTCGGGCGCTCAGCTGCCCCTGGGGGGCCCAGCAGAGCGCAGCCCCGCCAGGCCTCCTGCCGGCCCCATCCCGCGGCCTGAGTGCAACGCGAGCAGCCGGCTCTCCCCGGGGCAGGGGCAGGGGCAGGGGCGCGGGGCTCACGCTCTCCTGCCAGCTGCTGCTGCGGCACGTGACCCGCCCCAGGCTCGGCTCCTGCTGCCCGAGCGGCTGCCGTGTGCCGAGCGCGCCCCCTCCCGCCGCCCCCAGGGCTTTGAAGGCGGGTGTTGGGGGCCGTTGCCTTGGCCCCCCTCCTGCGTTCGCCTGGGCCCAGCGAGCCGCCCCTCACCCCCGGCTCTGCACGGCCCTTGGGGTGGCGAGCCGGGGCCTCCTGCTCCCGCGCCGGGACGCTGCTCGCCAGGCAACGGTGTTAAGAGGAGCCTGAGGGCCCAGCCTTGGGTTACACAGCAGAGCGTCTGTGCAGCGCCTGCCTGCTATGGGGGATGTGTGTGTGTCTGCGCTGTAGATTGGCCTTTTTATAGGGTGCCCTTGGCTGAACGCAGGTGTGAGATCTAACCCCCCAGCCAGCCTCTGTGTCCCTCCCCCCTGGTTCCCAGGGCCCGCTGGAGAGGAGGGTGGATCAAGCCTAACATTGAACTTAAGCGCTTACCACCCTTTGGTGGGGAACCCACTTGGGCCGCCCTCTCTTCCTCCCGCCACGCTCCCCACGCCTGAAATTTTTGTCCCCCAAAGACTTTGTCACTTTCCCTATGAGTCACAACACCTTCCACTGCTGTTAACTGTCTGAGTCACCCCCCAGTGCCCCTCCCACTGTGACAGGTGGGTGGCTGGGACCTACAGCTAGAAGTGAAAGTGTGTCACCTCTGCCAACTTCAAGCCATCGGAAATCAGGAGTCGGACCCCCCAAAATCATGAGATTCTTTTAAAAAACGATAGTGTGTATTTTTTAGGTCAGTTTCTTGATTTTTTAACTCCCACCTGCCCATCCCCAGGGTGTGTGCCAGTGACAATTAGTGTTGCCACTCTCCCACATGTACTGGATAAGGGGATTTTGGCCGCTGCTGCAGGAGCTCTCACCCCCACATATACCACTCTCCTACCCAGCAATTAATCCTGACCCTCAGTCCCTCCCCATCAGTGCTGTTGCCACCCAACCCCCCTCAATTCAGTCCCCCTTCCCCCATCATCCCCGCCCCCCCACCCCATGGACCCTCACCCTCCTTACTTCAGCTCCCCTGCAGTGGGCCATAGTTCAGCCCTCCCAGCCTCCCCTCTGCTCTCAGCTCTTCTTACTGTTCTTCATCCTCCCTAGGCCTGGAGGGGCTGCAGTGGGGTCCTCTCTCCCACTTCCCAGGCTGACAGTGGGGAGCCCCAGCCACCAGGGGCTGGTAGCAATTTCTAAGTAAAATTAAGCCTCACTCATGATCTCGTGCTAGAACTCTCAAATGTCAGTTTTGCTTTTGTTTTGTTTTTCAGTCAGGGCTGAGTTCTGTTGTGAGATCATCGCATCTCTCACGTTAAAGTTGCGAGAGTTGGCATGTCTGCCTCAATGGACAGAGTGAGCAGCCCAGTATTGTCAGCCACAAGATCAGCAGTGTTTGGTGGTACACCTCTACCCTGAAATAAACCGACCCAATATAACACGAATTCGGATATAACGTGGTAAAGCAGTGCTCCAGGGGGGGGGCGGGGCTGCGCACTCCGGCGGATCAAAGCAAGTTCGATATAACTCGGTTTCACCTATAACACGGTAAGATTTTTTGGCTCCCGAGGACAGCGTTATATCGAGGTAGAGGTGTAGTGGCAGTAAGATGATGGACCATCACTTCCAGGGGCCCAGCAGCCAAGCATTGAAAGGCCTCTTCCGCAGCATTGTCGCCTCTTTCGCTATGGAGGCCCCACTCTCGAGGGGGATACTTGGGGTAGCAGCTCTCGATACAACGTCGTTGCCCCTTTACTCCCTGCTCCCCCAGGCCGCCGATGGAGGGGCAAAAGGAACAGCTGCCCTGGGGTCGGCGATTTAAAAGGGGTGCCAGGCTCTTTAAATCGCTGCTGGAACCCCAGACAGTGCAGGCCAGGCAGAGCAGATGGGCTGGCTGGGGGATGCTGACCTCCGGCCCCACCCCTTCCGCTCAAGGTCCCGCCCCTTCTGGGGGGAGGGGGGAGCGCAGAGCCAGCCCCTTACCGGTAAGGACTCAATTTTACTTTCACATCTGAGTTTGTCCCAGGTCACAGTTTGGCTAGGTGTTGACAACCCTCAATCTTCACTTGGGTCATTCACAAGTAACACAGTATGACCTGATCTGGTAGGGAAGGGGACAGGATACAGGAAGGCCCAGTGCCTCTCCACTCTTACCTCCCACATTCCCAGGCACCAAAGCACAGCTGGTTGCTGGTATTACAGTGCTGATGCTTGGTGCTCCAATTTTAAAATCCTTTCCAGCATGTGCCCTGACTCTTTTGTGTGAAGGATCTGACTTCAGTCCACAGAATTGGCACTGATGAGGAGAGTGAGTTTTTAAACAATCTAATCAGATCAGCTCATGCTCTAATATATTATGGAGGCCTGGACTAAGACTATTGCCCCTCCTATGACACTGCTTGACCAAAGCAAAGAGCTCCTTTTTCTGGAGAAACATTCTGGGCTGTGTGTGTATCTCTGTCTATCACCCACCGACCCCACCACAAGCGAAAACACTTCCTCACTGCTTTTTCAAATACTCTTTGGTACTGGAAAGTGACCAGCATCATGATTCTGGTCCCAGTGAAATCAAAGACATGTTCAAATGATGAATAGTTTAGAACCAGTCCTGCAGGTTGCTGAACCCCTCCTGTAAAGTCCTGAGAAACCTCAGCTCCCTTAAAGCCAGTGGTGAGCTGACAGTCCTCAAGGCCTTGCATGCAGGCAGTACTCAGTGCATTGTAAGATTAAGTTCTCAGGGCCTGATCCAGAGCCCATTAAAATCAGTGGGAAGATTCCTATCAACTTGAATGGACTTTGTGTCAGGCCCTTAAAGAGGGTCATTTCTAATCTCTATGGCCCAGATATACAAAAGAATGTAGACACCTAACTCCCACTGTAGGTGCCTAAATCCAAAATTTAGGTGCCACTGAGAGCCTCCAAACCCCTTCTTTGCTGCCACCTAATGACACAGGCACCTAAATTTTTGCCACGAGGGTCTCCCTGGCACCAAGTTTCTGTTACTGGGAATACCCACAACGCCCCACTCTAGGTGTCTAAGCTCCAGCAGGTGAAGATAAGTGGGGCACTGCCTACCAGATTAGGCCCCATACAAAATCCAGCCAGAGGAATTACCACTTCCCTTATACCCTATTACCAAATGGTTAGAGCAGTGGTTCTCAAAGCCGATCCGCCACTTGTTCAGGGAAAGCCCCTGATGGACCGGGCCGGTTTGTTTACCTACCGTGTCCGCAGGTTCGGCTGATCGCGGCTCCCACTGGCCGCGGTTCGCCGCTGCAGGAAGCGGTGGACTGGCTTTGAGAACCACTGGGTTAGAGCACTCAGCTAGGACCTGGGAGTCCCAGGTTCAATTTCCTCCTTTGCCCAATGGGGAGAAAGACCCCTGTTCAAATCCTCGCACCTTTCAGGATCTGGGTCTAGCTCACTAGTTCATACTGGACATAGGTTGGAAGTAACCAAAATGTGTCATCTTAAGGCAGTTTAAACTCAAGGCTTGTGTGAATGAGCTGGTGGACTTCAGCTAATTCAAAGTGGATAGGTGTCTGTCATAACTGACATCTTTTGGGGCAATCTTGGCAGAGATGCTAAGTGTTCAATAAGCAGAGAGACCCTCTCAATTAGAGCCTTATGATTTCCCGGGGTGCAAGCTTCCAAACTAGACTGTCTGGTGACAAGTATTAATCTGGCTGCCAGAAAAGAATATCTGGACAGTTTGTGTCTTGCAAAGAACAGGAATCGGGGATCTCAAAACAAGTCTCTTCTGTGGCGTATGCCCAAATCAATCCTGCACTTAGCTCTTGAAATAGTGCCACCAATTCGAGATTGCAGCGTATTGACGGCAGTAGCATGAGAAATCTAGTGCTGCAGCCACCCATTCTACGGTTATCCTCTGGATAGTTTCCAGTGTTACAAATTCAGCAACAATTGTGTACTCTGAGGTCAACATTTTCAAAATTGGCCATTGATTTTAGACACTTTGGTTTTTGGTATTTAGTCTGAGACCCTGAAATGTCACAAGTTGAATACTCACACACTGATGCACTCAAAGTCAGCCACTTTTGAAAAATTTGTCCTAAATTTACTTAATAAAAATAAGAGGAACAAAGTAGGGAGAGGGGGATTGTTTTAAATTTTTCTTAATGTTTCTCTAGATCAGAAATTTACACACTTAAAAATAATTTCCTTTGCTACTTTTGCTAGGTATGGATGATATTCACTGTTTAAACGCTGATTTCACTCTCTCAAGCCATCTGCTCCTCCTACTTGATCCTGCCCTGTCATAATACTGCATGTTATATCACCGGCATTTCCTAGGCAACGGAGTGTGATGGCATAAATACAGCATTATGATTTCATAGGAAAATGAGAAGCTAGATGGGAAGAGGAAAAAACCTTGGATGTTGGCTTCACTAACACAGTACAAGCAAATAAAAACATGCAAAGGATTTTTAAAATAATTATTTATGCTTCTGTTATGTTTGCCACAGTCACTAACTTTACTTTTGTTGTCTCTTAATATTTATTCCAACCAAAAACATTATTGAAAACCAGTTAGGGTTCTTCAAATAAACATAGCTCCAACATAACCATAAAAAGCCATGTTTCAGAGTAGCAGCCGTGTTAGTCTGTATCCGCAAAAAGAACAGGAGTACTTGTGGCACCTTAGAGACTAACAAATTTAAAATAACAAATAAAAAGCCATGAAATTGCTAGTTTAGCCCTCCTCTAACCCTTGCAATCAACAACTATGATTTCACCTTCTCCACATTACCTCACCCACAACCCACATGCCTCCTCCACCCCCACACAGAATGTGTAACCATAGACTAACCATGTGGCGTGGTTAGAAAAGGATGCAGTTGTTCAGAATGATGAACTGGTGTTGTCTTGAAGTAGACAGAGTGGATGGTGTAGGTTTTTAGATGATGGTTAAAAGTGTGCTGTGCTGGAGGATTGTGAATGGTGGGAATTGTGATAATCATTATTGCAAACTGGGAAGTTATTGCCTGTAATATCTGTAGTAATGCAATTTAGATGCTGTAGTTAGGAAGTATGGTGTTGCATTTTGTTTTCTTACCAGGTGATGTCAGGGGAACTGGAACAATTTGTATAGTGGGAGTGCTGAAAACAATTGAACCAAACTGTAAACCCTGTATATGATGGAAACCACTTCAAGCCAGGAGGTGCAGCATCACCCCTAGTGCAGCACCTATGAGTGATGTTTATGCTCAAAGTAAAAGTTGCATGTTTTGGGTGGAAGGAGGAGGCATGTGGGTTGTGAATATTGGTGTGGTAGTGTAATGAAGGTGAAATCATGGTTACAGGCTGCAAGAGTTTGGGTGAGGACTCAACTAGGGATTTCGTGGCTTTTTAATGTTTGTAGTGGTGGTAACTTTAACTGGTTATTAACAATGGTTTTTTGTTTGGTGGGATCTCTACATTAAAAACATTGATAGATGATGTGGACAGCTCATGTATTCTCATCTCTACGCTTCTTCACAGAGTCCTGCTAACCCCTATGCTCTCCACATATCACCACTCTTCCTACTAGCCCTCCTCACAGCTACACTTCTCCCCATATCTCCATGCAAAAACCCTGTCTCTTCTCTCTCTTGCCCCCCCATATGCATCCTGTGATTCCCGACCATGATCTAGATTGCGCCATCACTCCCACGTCTGCAGTGCCTGCCACGCCCCCTATTACTCTACCACAGTTAGGGTATGTCTACACTATGAAATTAAGTCGATTTAATAGAAGTCGATTTTTTAGAAATCAATTTGATACAGTCAATTGTGTGTGTCCCCACTAAGCTCATTAAGTCGGCGGAGTGTGTCCACAGTACCGAGGCTAGCGTCGACTTTCGGAGTGTTGCACTGTGGTAGCTATCCCACAGTTCCCGCAGTCTCCGCTGCCCATTGGAATTCTGGGTTGAGCTCCCAATGCCTGATGGGGCAAAAACATTGTCGCGTGTGGGTCTGGGTACATGTCGTCAGGCCCCCCTCCCTCCCTCCGTGAAAGCAATGGCAAAAAATCGTTTCTCGCCTTTTTTCCTGGGTTACCCGTGCAGATGACATACCACAGCAAGCATGGAGCCCGCTCAGCTCACTGTCACCGTATGTCTCTTGGGTGCTGCTGGTAGACGCGGTACTGCAGTGCTACACAGCAGCATCCCCTTGCCTTGACTCCAGGCAGCACCGCGCGGTCACACCTACCCAGCCTACCTCTTGCTCCCATGGCTCATGAAGCCTGGACAGTAGTAAGGAGCAGTTCAACTATAGGCTGAGCAAGTGCAGAATGGTGGTAGAATGTGCCTTTGGACGTTTAAAAGCTCACTGGCGCAGTTTACTGACTCAGTTAGACCTCAGCGAAACCAATATTCCCATCGTTATTACTGCTTGCTCATCATAGAAGCGGCATGTCTGGGACTCTGATCTGGAGCAACCATTTGCCTCTCTGGTTCTTTGGTAGGCTTCACACGGCACTGCTGCGGGTTCCTGTTATAACCTCTGTCCTTCATGCCCTTGGAGATTTTTTCAAATATTCCGGCATTTCGTCTTTTGGAACAGAGTTCGGATAGCACGGATTCGTCTCCCTATACAGCGATCAGATGCAGTACCTCCCGTTCGGTCCATGCTGGAGCTCTTTTGCGATTCTGGGACTCCATGGTCACCTGTGCTGATGAGCTCTGCATGGTCACCTGTGCTGATCAGCTCGCTACGCTGGCCAAACAGGAAATGAAATTCAAAAGTTCGCAGGGCTTTTCCTGTCTACCTGGCCAGTGCATCTGAGTTGAGAGTGCTGTCCAGAGCGGTCACAATGGAGCACTCTGGAATAGCTCCCGAAGGGCAATACCATCGAATTGCGTCCACACTACCCCAAATTTGACCCAGCAGGGTCGATTTCAGCGGTAATCCCCTCGTCGGGGAGGAGTACAGAAATTGATTTTAAGAACCCTTTAAGTCGACAAAAATGGCTTCGTTGTGTGGACGGGTGCAGGGTTAAATCGATTTAACGCTGCTAAATTGGACCTAAACTCATAGTGTAGACCAGGGCTTCGCTTTTAAAACACTGATTTGTGTCAACGTATCTCTGTTGATACTTATACAAGTTAGAAAATCATGGCATAACTAGAATCACTTATCCGAGGAAGAGAAAAATAACTTCTTACAGGTTTAATTTTAAAAATTAAGCAGCGGCCTATGACTGGAGATGCTCTCAGAGGCACGTGAGAGAAGTTTGGAGTTCATGGTCATTTGGCAAAGACGTGAGCAATATTTCAAACATTTTAGAAAGTTTCCTCTATGAAAGTTAGTAAATATCTCACACAAAAATATAGAAGATTCAATTGCCTTATGCAGAATTAGTGTATAAAATCTGGAGATGAAATCAAATAATTAAAATGCGAATGAGGGATTTTAGTTCTATTTTAACTGCAAATCTCAACACAGCCTTAACTATGGAGTCATTACTGATTCCTCCATAATTATTAGCCTGAATTAGCTTATTTTAGCAAGTACACACACCAGTTCTCCATAATCTGAACCTTTGTCAGCAGAGGTTGCTAACATAATTTACAGTTGAGGTGGGAAGTGGTGAGCCACCACCCACATCAAATAAAACATTCCAGATGGAGAATATAAACTAAAATGGGACGTGGAAGATGAACAATTCTGAATTTAAACTATGCTCACAATCCTTCTAGTTGCAGACACATCGAGAGCCAAGTTCAGCTGCCTCTACTCTGGATCCACAGTGGTGTGAGGCCATTGAAATTAATGGAGTTACTCCAGTTACACTGGCAAGCGAGAACAGGATTTGGCCCTGATCTTGAGCAACAGGCAGACTTATCAGTATAGTAAGGTAGCCACTTGTTTATACAACTCCTAATGGATCTGATGCATTAGCCAGTTTTCTGCACTAAAATGTTTCCTGTCTCACCTAAGGGAGAAATTACAAATTTGCCTCCACCTCTCTCTATATCTTGACTCACATGAACAGAGCCAGACAGTGGGCCATAACAAAACCCAGGACTAAGCCAAATTAACATTAATATAAACATTTTACAACTAACCATCCATGTAACCCTTTTGCCTCTCTTTTGACAGCCTAATGTGGCCCTAGACCTTGACCCATAAGCGAGAGGTAAGAGGCCAGGCACTGCTCAGTAGTTTCAAACATTTTAAATGACAGGCTCCAAATGTGCTAAGCTTCATCAGGCTATGGAGGATTGGATTCTCCTTTGTTGGAGACTCTTAGTGAAGGAAAATATTTGCAGAATGCATGTATAAAAATATTTGAGGAGCCAACTTGTTAGGGGAGAATAGACATTGAGCATCTGACCACTGCAGTAAATTGATATTCACAAAACCTGTACAGATCTAGGAGATTCAGCGTTGCATTCTCTTATGCAGGCAGTCACCCACCCTGGGGTTCATCTGTTCCTGTCACCATCTATCATATCATACTCATGTGGGATACGGTTGATGAAGTTTAGGTTGACAATGAAGAGCACTGTTTTTTATACATGTGAAAACAGTTAGGTGGTTGAAAACATGTTTATGTTGTCCTTTCATCCAATCAAGTATTGTACAGCTGTAGCCTATTTGAAGAATCATTAACCTTATGTTTGCTGTCTTATTGCTTAAATCATATTCTTTTCTACAGCTAAACTTTAAATAATGCATGTGCAGAAAAAGCTACAAAAGACTTGTCACTACTGAGTACCTCCCAGTAAAATCTGGCCTCAAGTTGAATGTAAATAGTAAAAGTGTCCTAACAGTGTATTAAGTAAATTCATTGGAGGTAAGATTGAATTTCCTGGATTTGCTGTGAAATCAGAATTCTTTTCATCCTGGGATTGCCAAAACCATTCACAATTTGGAGTCAGGTTTCCCAACAGTCCATTTCTGGGGAAATTTTACAAACTCACACTAAGGTCAAGCTTGTGGCTGACCCTGCACAGTTTCACAAGAAAGAAAAAAGTGCAGAGTCTTTGTATATTCACCCAGGGTCCATCCCCAACCACAATGGCAGTCTTTGAGCTTCTCTGAGTGCAAGAAATTATTGTAAGGGTAGGCCCTGGCCTCTCTAAAGTGGATGGGAGAGAAAGGGCTGAGTTCCTGTCCCTGCTCTACATCACTTACTTTGGCTGAAGACTTGATCCTGCACCTATCGAAAGCAGTGGGAGTGTTGGCATTGATGTCAGTGGGTGCAGAGGGGACCATATGTTTGTAAAGGGGGTAGCAATAGCTATTTCTCCCTGCAGTAGTCACTGGAGCCCCAGGAAGCATTGTGCCTGTTTCCATTAGAGTGGCACTTTGCTGCAGGAGCTCCAGTTTAGGGTTGTGCCTACAGGGCTATCCCTGATATGGATTTGAGCAGGGGAGGGGAAGTGCTACAAGAAAGTAAAGTCAGCTCTCTGTACATTAGCGTCTTCAGGTACATATTTTATAACCACAGAATGTGCTGGAGTAAGTGTTCGCTAGGACAGTTGTTTTCCTGTTCTGTGAGGAAATCGCAGTGGAAACACCTGCAGCTTAATGCAAAAACAACAGTTTTTATTGATAGTCATCAGGGGGCAGACCTGCTAACTTTATGACTGTCTACTTTAGGGAACTTCCAACCAGGACCGGCTCCAGGGTTTTGGCCGCCGCAAGCAGCCCAAAATAAAATAAAATAAAAAGCCGCGATCGCAATCTGCGGCGGCAATTCGGCGGAAGGTCCTTCGCTCCGAGCAGGAGTGAGGGACCGTCCGCCGAATTGCCGCCGAACAGCTGGTCGTGCCGCCTCTCTCCGAAGTGGCCACCCCAAGCACCTGCTTGGTAAGCTGGTGCCTGGAGCCGGCCCTGCTTCCAACCATCGCTAACACCGGTTCAGCTAAATCTGTATCAGCTCTGCTGGGAGCTCTCATGTAGATGGGGTTTTGACTGCTGACAGGCTTCAGCACCTATGGTGATTAGGTTTGCTCCCTGCAGAGTTAGTGCTGAAAACAGTGTTGGCAGCTAGAATTTCAACTACATTTGGGCCCCAACATTGCTAACTCTGGCTTGGAGTTAATGTTGGGAAATGTTTGAAAAAACTAGTGTGGAAAGCAGGGGCGGCTCTATGTATTTTGCTGCCCCAAGCACGGCAGTCAGGTGGCTTTCGGCGGCACGCCTGCGGGAGGTCCACCGGCCCCGCGCCTTTGGCGTATCCACCGCCGAATTGCCGCTGAAACTGCGGGACTGGCGGACCTCCCACAGGCGCGCCGCCGAAGGCAGCCTGAATGCCACCCTCACAGTGACGGGCAGGCTGCCCCCCATAGCTTGCCGCCCCAGGCACACGCTTGGTGCACTGGTGCCTGGAGCCGCCCCTGGTGGAGAGGGCCTCACTCACATGAGAAGCCCTTTATTTTAAAGCCCCAGATCCCTGAAACACAATTAAGATCTCTGAGGTGAGGGGGAAAGAGTCATTAGAGATTGAGCACAAATGATCTCCAAATCACCAGTCAGGCTAATCCTCACCACAGATACACACCTAACTATTTTCTGTTTTTTAACATACTGAGAAAATGAGTAGCCAGTATCAAATAATGCAAGAGTCTACAAGCAAAGTTACTCTTGAGCAATGTCTAATCCATCAGAACACCATTTTACAGTGTCTCTCTTTGTAAAAGGCCCCGTACTGTAATCTTTCTGAATGAAATGTGTGTGACACAGTAGAAGGCAGGTTTCTGTATTTTATTGCACTGTTGTATTTAAGTTCTTTTTAATGTAAAAATGAAACGTTCTGTTGCTTATATTACTAGGATTGTTTGTTTTTAACCATATCATGTTAGATAGGGCCCACAATTCGATTTTCACAGTTGTGTCAAGTTTGTCTGTTACAACTGATAGTCCCATAGACTCCTTGTGTGAAATTGTATTAGATTAGAACAATGGTTCTCAACCTATTTACCACTGTGGGCCGCATCCAATACTACCCGTATGGCCCTGAGGATGTCACATGGGCTGCATCTCTGCGCTGACTGGGCCACATGCAGCCTATGGGCCACAGGTTGAGAACTACTGGATTACAACATATTATGCTTAGTGCATGTAATCAGGTGGTACACAATCGAAGCAGTCCATTGTTGTGCGCTGAGATGTACTGAAGTTTAGCACCAGAGCTCAGAGTAGTGACATAGGGTGTCACCAAGGCCAGAAGGGACCATTGTGATCATCTACCTCCTGCATAGCACAGGCCATAGATCCAGGAAGAGATGTTGCAATGCTGTGCATCACAGCACCTAACTTTTAGACACCTAGAAAATCAAGGAACAATGCTGTGATGTACAAAGCTGAGTTAGGCACATAGATTTGTTATACAATGAAAGGGGAGAGAGAGGTGCCTAAGAATCGGCTCCACAAAGCCAGCATGCCAGGCGGAGAGTCACTTAAACTAGGCAATGGGAGATGCCAACCAGCAGGGTGTGTGCTAAGCCCTGTCCCTGTCTACGATAGGTGTTTAAATCCGGACTGCAGGGAGGCACCTAGCCAGAGGTGCTGGAACTACAGGTGCTGGAGATGCTGCCGCAGCCCCAGCTTGAAGTGGTTTCCATCATATTCAGGGTTTACAGTTGGGTTCAGTGGCTCTCAGCACCCCCACTACACAAACTGTTCCAGCACCCCTGCCCCGAGCTCTGTTTAGCAATCGGAAAATGGGCACCTGCTGCCTTGAGTCAGATGGCTGAGGCTGCCTAAGGCATTTCTTGTGGGAATGAGTTAGACACCTGCCTTGCTCCACACACAACAGCCAGAGCAGGAGAAGGTGGTGGTAGGGAATGCACACAAAGAACGGATTTGAACGGGCTGGCGGTATTTCCCACCTTGCACTCTGACTACTGAGCTATGAGAGATCCTGGTGTGGGGCTCCCTCAATCTCTCCTATTGAAGCTGTTCCATCACTGGCCTAGGGAGTCCCTCTCTGTGGCCAATGATTGAGCAGAGAGCAAGAGAGAATGACTCTGTAGCCATGCGGTTAGCGTACCTACCTGGGAGGTGGGAGACTCTGGATCCAGTCCTCCTACTCCACTCACTTGTTATTCAGAGAGAGTGGAATAGCTTCAACGGGAGAGATTGAGGGAGCCCCACATCAGGATGTCCCATAGCTCAGTGGCTAAAGTGCAATCCTTTCTTCCCATTGGGCAAAGCGGGAATTGAACCTTGGTGTCTCACATCCCAGGCGAGTGCTCTAACCACACTGGGCTAAAAGTTAAGGTGGGCACCATTGCCTCCTCCAGCTGGATTCTGAATGGGACCAATCTAGCAGGCCCTCTGAGTACACCTGCCAGATTGGGCCCCACATGTGACTTAGGTGGCCAAATGCCTGTCTTCCTCTGGTTTGTGGATTGCTTTAGGGCTTAGGTGGGAAATAAGCATCTGGATGCCTAGAGTGAGGCAGCACTGCGCATGCTCAGAGGCGGAAACATAGGTGCCTAGGGAAACTTTTACCCTGAAAACTTAGACATCGAGTGAGTTTAGGCGCCTGCAGCGTTGAGCAGGAGTTTTGTGGCTCACAGTGGAACCACAACTGGAACATAGGTGCCTAAACCCCAGACTTGGTGCCTAAGTCCTTTTGTGGATCCCAGCCATAGTACTCCTGGAATTTGGAGCCACTCCCTTCTGCCCCCTAATCAATTAGCAGCAGTGGGATTTATGACTCTCAGAAGAGTTGAATTAAATGCTTAGGTGCATGGCTTATTATTCCACAATGCCCAGTAGCAAACTAATCTAAGGAGACTGATCTCTGGGTACATAGTGTACTCTCATTGCAACAGAATACACAGGAGCGCCACCCTAAACTTACCCAAATATTACTTGTAGCCTGATTGTGAAGGCTAAGTGATTCTGCAAACAAACAATGAAACAAACATAAACTAAGAAAAAAATGTAATGATTATATCTGCATCATCTACAGAAGTATGATCAGTCTTCGGTTTAATAATACAGTACCCCTGACTGCAGCCCAGAAAGAGTATCAAAACCTGGAGTATCAATATAAAAGAACACGTCTGGATATAATGACTTCTACCTGTTGCTGCCCTATTGTTGAAACACAGAAGACAAATGATCTCATTCATAGGGAGACACAGTTTCATCCTACATCAGAGTTTAAAATGTACAGAGAGAAGCAGCAGCCTCAGAACCAGCTTCAATGAGACTGTCAGTGTGGCATCTTCAGAGTGATTTGGGGGTAGGGAGAGCAGCTTCAGACAGCTGGAGGATCAACAGACGGCCTACAAAAGCCTTTCAAAAGGTCCCAGGGAAACACTGAAGGCAGCTTTGTATATGCAGGGACACCCAAGACATGACAAGAGTCTCAAAGGGGGTCCATCTTGGATATTTGTATAACAAGCCTCCTTCTAGGAACAGGGTAATAACTACACGGTCTGTCTATTTGATGTGAACATTGCTGAAATACTGAGGATTCTCCCTGCTTCCCTGGCTTAGAAGGAATTTAAAAAAAAAATTCACGGTGTGCTTCTTGCAATTCCCAACCCACATGAAAATACCGCTCCCCCCGTCCCCCATCACCACTTGAGAAAGATGGAACATTAAATGTCACACTATTCTTTTTATGTCACATTCTCCATTTCTTTTCCCCTTTAAAAAGATAAAAATATTCATTTACACACAGTTTCCCAGGCTTTAATGGTGACCATGTGTTATTCCTGAGCGCCGTGTTAGAGTGGAGTAATTTGAAAGCGGGGAGGGAGGTGTGAAGTCTTTGTAAGACAGGGAACTGGGGATATTCAAAACTCTCCCATCTCCCTCCCCCCCCCCATTAAAAATGCCACTTGGTGCATTTTAAAGGTAAAAATCACCCGTGTGAAGTATTTTTATGAGCTAGAGCTAAGTCATCCCCAGCAGGGATTGTATCAGCAAATTCAGAGGTGGGAAATAATCATCACAGGTATAGAACCCCTCCAATCTCCCCCCTCTTAATCTGAATAGTGCCTGAGCATTCACCTCATTTTTGTTCTCTCAAGGGAGAGGAACTCTTCTTGAATTCAGGGCCCAGCATGCTTTACTAATTGTGGTTCCCTGCACTGCTGGAGGGCAGGGGGAATCAGGACTGGGCAATGCGGTCCTCCTCTTCCTCCGTCCTGCTGCCACAGGAAGCATTCAGGCCAGCCTGCAAGTTGCCCAAGTCAGGGCAGAATGGTGAGACTTGCAAGAATGCAGGGCCCCAAGCATGTGCTTGCACTGTATATGGCTAAGATACATGGCATATCTGGGGCTCCAAATGTTTTGGAGAAGGGAGCTGACAGCTTCTCAAAGTGAAAAACTGCTGGGCCCAGTCTTGCTCCCACTGAAATCAGTGCTTTGCCTTTGACTCCAGTGAGCATAGGCTCAAGCCCTCTATATTCAGAGCTCCTTGCAATAGTTTCTCACTACTCATTGCAAATAGTTTGTCACATAAATGTAGCACTTGTTTTCTGTTCACAAATTATGCAAAGTTGGTTTTGTACAGGTTTGTTCATTATTTACAATTGTTTGAAAAGTAGTGTGTGCGAACTCTTTCTAGCCAATTGTTCCCTGGCAAGCTAGTCACTAAAGGTATTTACTGTTTGTTATTCATGCCATATGATTGGTCACCTATATCACATGGTATGATCTACGTCTAGGACTGACAGAGCGAAGCTCTATAAACAGGAGGTCCCTTTTCTGTTTGCATGTTGTCTGCAAACATTCTGAATTGTTCATTGACTCTATTGTGCTCACAATAAAAAGTGTTCCAAAATTGATGCAAAAGCACTTATGGTGCAAATATGCTCACAAACAACTTATTCACGCCAGTGCATTTTACTTTCCACAAACGTTCTGGTGGCTAAAAACCTCATGCACCCACATATTCATGAACAAGGGCATAAAAGGGGTTGCAAATAGCAGCAAAACCAATGGAACGTTTGGTTGGCAAGAATATTTGTGAATGCTTTTTTGCTTTGCTGTCATGGATTAGACCATAGAGTAATAGTGAAAACAGGACATCCCTCCCAAACCAGCAACTGAAAGCACAAAACATGACAGCAAATTACATACGCTTCCTGAAATATCTGTCCTTTTGATCTCCCAACATCCCCCATTTGGGAGCAGGGATCGAGGGGTTGTATAGCTTGTGAATGCCACTGCAGGCTCCCCTAGAGAGGAACCCCCATTGATGCCATTTTTGGTCCAGCAGCATAGGGTGGATTAGCAGCAGCAGATTAATTCCTTCCTGTCATCTCCACAGGGGGGTTAAACGATCTCAGGAGCAATTTTTCTTGCCTAGAACATGGTAATCCAGAAACACAAACACAATGCTAATTGCTACAGTTTATATCATGGTCTAAACGTCTAATGAGAGTAAAGAAGTTCCAGATTTTGAGAAGGGTCATCAGCCAAAGGTATATTTACTTAATGAAATGGTTATTTCCTGCAAAGAAAGCCTTATCTTACGTGAAAGATGTAGCTCAGAGGAGCAGTTAGAAGCATTTTAAAAAAGGCATGAAGGAGAAAATGCATGTGTTAATTACAAATGTAGTCCTCTGTCCCTTAGAAAATGGAATGCATTACATTGATTTGGGCAAAAGAAAACACCTTACCTGTGGTTGTACTGTGTTACAAACTTTTACTAAATCAAACAGCCCCACTGAAAACCAACAGAACGATTTTGGTGAACCATGGTTTTCAAAACGAGACACTCATTTATACATCAAGATCCAATCTTACAATCACTGTGCACTCAACTCTCATTGAAATTTATGGGCCAAATGCTCTCCTGTGTTCCTGGCCCTTGGAACTGTTTTGGCACTGTTCTCCACTGATCCCAGCTAGAATATGATCTAAAACAGGTTAGATCAGGGGTGGGCAAACTACAGCCTGGAGGCTACATCCGGCCCTCCAGCCGGTTTAAACCAGCCCTCGAGCTCCTGCTGGGGAGCGGGATCTGGGGCTTGTCCTGCTCCCACGCTCCAGCCGGGGAGTGGGGTCCAAGGCCGCTCCACGCGCACACGCCGAGGCTCCTGGAATCAGCAGCATGTCCCCCCTCCGGCTCCTATGCTTAGGGGCAGCCAGGGGGCTGCGCGCGCTGCCCCCACCCCAAGCGCCACCCCCGCAGCTCCCATTGGCCGGGAACTGCAGCTAATGGGAGCTGCAGAGGGCGGTGCCTGGGGACGGGGCAGTGCGCAGAGCCGCATGGCTGCACCGCCATAGGAGCCGGAGGGGGGACATGCCGCTGCTTCCAGGAGCTGCTTCAGGTAAGCGCCACCCGGAGCCTGCACCCCTGACTCCCTTCCGTGCCCCAACCCCCTGCTCCAGCCTGGAGCCTCCTCCAGCACCCTGAACTCATTTCTGGCCCCACCCCAGAGCCCGCATCCCCAGCCAGAGCCCTCACCCCCCGCCCGTGCCCCAACCCCCTGCCCCAGCCCTGATCACCCTCCCGCCCCTGAATCCTTTGGTCCCAGCCTGGAGCACCCTCCTACACCCCAAATCCCTCATCCCCAGCCTCACCCCAGAGCCCGCAACTCCAACCGGAGCCCTTCTCTTCCCCTACCATGCACCCCAACCCCCTACCCAAGCCCAGAGCCCCCTCCTGCACTCTGAACTCCTCATGTCTGGCCCCACCTTAGAGCCTGCCCCCCAGCCAGAGCTCTCACTCCTCCTGCACCCCAACCCCAATTTCTTGAGCATTCATGGCCCACCATACAATTTTCATACTAAAATGTGGCCCTCGGGCCAAAAAGTTTGCCCACCCCGGGTTAGATCATCAGAGAGCCATAACTGGCTCCCTGATGGCATCCCTCCACCCCTGCTCTGCTATGCCAAATAGATCATTGCAGATCATTCACCCAACATGAGTGAAGAGATAGTCGATGAGAGTTGTGAGAGTACACCAATTGCGAGACTGGGAATGGTATTTACAAATTCATGAGTATCAGAATACAAACTGTCCTTTTCTCCCAACTAGTTATCCTCTCATCAATGTAACCACAGTGTCAGAACTTCATTTAGGTAGCACTGTAAATTCACCCGGGACTTTACATACATAGAGTGAGACTTATTCCCTGCCCAAAGTATCTTACAATCTAAATCTGGGAAGACAGCGACAAGGCATGGAACAAGAAGTCAGGTCTGGGAAGGTGTGGAAAGATTAGTGATGAGAAGAAAGGAAGTGGTCCGGTAAGAAGTGGGGTTTAAGGAGAGTATCAAAGAAAGCAGAGTGCTTAGGCAAAAGAAAGCAGGGGACAGTTTCTAGAGTAGAGAGCTGCATGAATGAAGATGCTAAACTGGGGGAGGGGGGTGTAATGGAGCAGTGAGGATAGATGATTAGGAGGAGTTTAAGGAGAAAGGGGCAGAGTAGAAGGAAATGGGAGCAGAGCTGTAAGTGGGGTTGAGATTATGTATCGCTTTAGAGGGGAGGATGAAGAGCCTGAATTTGAGTCAATAAGAGACAAAGCCGGTGATATAATTCAAAGAGGTGGTGTGACTGGAGCAGTGGGAAAGGAAAAAGAAAGGAAGGGAGAGGTGAGAAGCAGGAAGGAGATTACTGTAATCAAGGTGAGAAATGAGCAGGTGTGAACAAATTTGAGTAGTGGGAAGAGTGCAAAGAAGGGACAATTTAAGTCAGACTGGTTGGGAGGGAAAGAGAACAGTCAGACATGACAGAGGTTGGGAGTCTGGGAGATGAGAAGGATGGTGGAGTTGATAGGGATGACAGAGAAGGGATGAGATGGATTGAAAGGGTTTAGCAGGAAAGATTAAAAACAAGTTTTGGAAAGATTACATTTGGGGCAGCTGTGGAATAACCAAGGGGTGACATCTCAGAGAGTTAGAGCTATATGCCTGGAAAAATGGGTGTAGCTCAAGAATCAAAAGATAGAGAGCTAGGAGTCACAGGCACCAAGGTAATGGCTGAAACTATGGGAGGAGCTGAGGTCTCCTAGAGAGGAACTATACAGAGAAGGGACTGAGAACAGAAGCCTGGAGGATGAGGAGCCAAAGGAGATACAGAAGGAGCAGTCACTGAGGGAGGCAGAAAGTCAGAGTGCAGAATTGTGGAAGCCAAAAGCAGAGGAGAGACTGATCAACGGTATCAAAGACAGCAGAGAGATTAAAATACCCCTGCCCCCCCCACCAGAAGTGCTTCCATTATCCCATCTGCACCACAGAATGAGCCAGGTCAAAGGACCCTCTTAAAATATTGCTGTCTCTTGGTAGCATAGCTAATGCGCAGCTCTGTTTGTGATTAAGGCCTGGTCTATACACAGAAGTTGCAGCAGTATTAGCATAGGTGGGATATCAGACCAATGCATTCTTTAAACTTGTGTTATATCAGGTTAGCTTGCACCTATAATTTACCTGCAATTTAGGACTTGGCTACACACAGAAGGTGCATTGGTTTAAGTTACATCAATTTACAAAATGGCATAGAATCCTGAGTGGGCACACATATTAATATTAATTTAAAACTGGCTATATTGGTTCAGCTTGCCCTGTAAATTTACAAGTGCAAACTAAACTGACAGAAGCCAGGTTTAAACTGACATGTCTATACCTAAGAGATGCACCAGTTTAGCCAATTTGGCCTGACATTACCAAAAACTCTGTGTAAGCTCAAAAGTTTGTCTCAACAACAGAATCTGGTCCAATAAAAGGTATTAACTCACCCATCTTGTCTCTCTATCACACCTTTAGTTAAATCAATGCAATTTCTGTGGGTAGACAAGCCCTTTGTGTGGAGCGGAGAGGGGAGAACCCATACTAGAGAGAATCAAATTGAAACTAAGAGAGAACATCGTTCTAGGCAGTGAATGTAGATGGAATGCTCAACAGTTTCGGAGACCAAAGGAAGGAGCGAGAGATAGGGTGGTAATTAGAGAGGTACGGAGAAGGGAATTATAGGTCAGGCTCCCAGTCCACCCGCTGCCAGAATTACCTGAGAATAATGGGAGTTACAATTATTTTGGGTATGAGGACAGAACTGGGTTTATCTCCCTAGTCATGGATTATATGACTATAAACATGTTGCAAAGGTAATGCACATTCTTAGCTGGGAGGGCTATGGTCATTTCAGCAAAGTGCTGTCTCTGCTTTAGATCCTGATACTCTGAGGTCCCAATCCAGCAAAGCAATTAAGCATGTGCTTAGTTTTAAGCATGTGAGTAGTCCCATTGAAGTCAAAGCCCTGTGAATTGGACTACTCACTTGCTTAATGTTAAACACAGGCTTAAGTGTTTTGCTGGATCCAGCTTCATGAGAACTGGTTAAACAGCCTCTTTATCAGTGATTTGAATGATACTGACACCTAGTTTGGGCTATACTTAAAAGTTAAGTTGAGGTAGTTCAGCCAAAAACCTCCACACCCATGACAAAGTAGCTATGCCAACCTCACACCCGGTGTAGATGCAGCTAGGCTGATAGAAGAGTGCTTCCATTGACATAGCTAACTTTGTTTGGGGGAGGAAAACCCCTTCTGTCAGCATAGGCTGTTTCTACACGACTTATGACACCATAACTACACTGCCAAAGCTATGCCAGTATAGTCTCTGTAGTGTAGACACAGGCTAAGGTAGAGAGAGTCAGAGAGCTGGGGTGGAAGGAAATTAGATGCATTTAGAAAGCATGCCATCTACATATATTTAATATGATTACTCTGAACTTCCACATACTGATATTTCAGGCCTTGTCCACACCTAAAATGTAGGTTGACCTAGCTACGTTGTTCAAGGATGTGAAAAATTCACAACTCTCAGGGATGTTGTTAAGCCAACCTAAGCCCTTGTATAGGGGCTTCTAGGTCAACGGAAGAATTCTGCCTCTCAAGGGAGTGGTTAAACTACCGTGAGGGACAACCCCCTTCTGTGGCTCCTGCAAATGTTTACGCTATGGGGCTACAGCAACACAGCTGCAGTGCTATAGTACTGTAGCTGTGCCTCTGTAGCATCTGTAATGTAGACAACCCCTCACTGAAAGGGTTATATCGTGGATTGCTCTTGTAAAGTTACGAGATTTCTGCTGTTCTGTTAACCTAACAAATTGATAGTGGCACCCAGTGGCCAGAAGGGTTAATCAAAAATGTACCTTTCTCTCTCAAGATTCTGTGGGCATCTAAATGCAAAAAATCACTTGCTTGGCATTACATGTACTAAATCCATCAGCCAGAGCTATTCTTGATCCGTTTCATCTGGTGGTATACACTCTCTGTTCACAAATACATTAGCCGGCAAGGTAAAACGCTGAGCCTTCATTACAGCACATGGTGGGCTACAAAACTATTGCATTTTGGTGTAGTTGCGGGGATAGTTAATGCTTATTTATTCTGTGAGAGTACTAAACCTGCACAAATGAAAATTACTCTTGTCGTAAGAGTTCCAGGGCTTTCCTCAAGAGAGCACTTTCCAAAATTTGCTGACTTTCAGTACTTATGGAATTTCAAGAGCCAAGTGATCCATAGGAAAGCTAAAACCCAGCTAATAAATGAAATGAGCAATTAGCCAAACTGATGAGAGGGATTGTGAAAATTCCGTGTCCACAGTTTTTGGATCTTTATGCTCCACTTAGAGCATAAATACTGAAAAATGTGTCTTAAGAAATGAGAGATTTTTTTAAAAACACTGAATGATAAAATGATATCCATTGAATGTAGCCACATGTCTGCTCCTGAAGGCCGTGAGTAGAGATTTCAATGGGACAACTTGTGTGACTGGGGTTTCCAGGATTTTATTTATCCCTAGGTTACTATGGCCTGGCATTGATTACATTGATGGCCTGGCAGGCAGTGAAGATGGACTTGCCAACCCTGTGAAACGATTGGATGAAACCTCCGCAAAATATGGCATGGAAATCAGTGCAGAGAAAACCAAGCTGATGACAAACAAACGTGATGGGATCAGCTCACATGTCACTGTCAGTGGACAAGAGCTGGAGACAGTGAAACAGTTCAAGTATTTGGGGGCAATCATCACTGATGAAGGATCCAAGGCAGAAATTTGGGCAAGAACTGCACACACAGCAGCAGCAGTGGCAAAGCTAAGGCCAATTTGGAGGAATAAGAACATCTCCTCGGAATCCAAACTGAAACTGCTGCACGCATTGGTCATCTCCATTTTTCTGTATGCATGCGAGACATGGACCCTTACGGCAGAACTAGAACGGAATATACAGGTAGTAGAGATGAGATACTTACGTAAGATCATCTGGCCTATCCAAGATCATCCTCCAAGGGACAGTACAGGGGAAGAGAAGAAGAGGTAGACAGAAGAAGAGATGGATTGACAACATAAAAAAGTGGACAGGAATGGACTTTGTGGAGACTCAAGCACTGACACACAATTGTCAGGGGGGAAACAATTGGTTGATTGCTTATCAGTGATGGTGCCCCAACAACCAATGTGGTTATGGGAGTGGTGATGATGATGATGAGGAGGAGGTTACTATGCAGACAGAGGGAGAGTTATTTTTCCAGTTCACTTCTTGAGTTATGCAGAACTGAAGACTCTTACACCAGACTATTTTGTTTCAGCTGCCTTTTTCTCCCCTGGCCTTTAGTTTACAACATCCAGGATCAGTCTGATTTCATCGGTTCTTCTGATAGAACATTGACAGCAACCTGTCCTATATTAAACTCAGAGCTACTTTTGTTGAGAAACCAGGTGCTATAAATCCATTCTCTACTCCCTGTCTGTTTGCTTCTGTCAAAGGCAGACTGCGGGAGCGGGAGGAAAGATGGTAATTTAATTCCCCCTCTATTTTAAAGGGCCAAGAATACTGTCTGCGCTAGGGTATTAATTACACACCATAGGCCCACTGTCTGTTTCCACTATGGGCCCTTCGCAGTGTTCCGGAGGGGAGGTAAAGTCATCCTAACCAACTAAGCATTCATCTGGCTAAGAAAGAATCCCATGGTGATACTATGCCATGCTCCCTTTCAGATCCCAGAACAGACACATGGCAGGGAATAAGAGAGTGTGGCTAGAGCATTTTTGCATTCTTGCTATTTCCAACTGCCAGAACAGCCCCTTGGGGCTATGGGCAACAAGGCAGAAATTAGAGTAGCCCCAAAGCTGCTTTTGTTTCTATCAGCCAATCCCTCGAGAACCTCATGATCAGGGCACTTCCAGGGTGGCATAAAGCCACTGATGTCCATCCAGCCTCCACCCCCCAGGTCTTGTGCCAAGCACAGATAGCCTGGACAATGGGCTAGTCTACACTGGCTATGTTAAAGCGCTGCCGCAGCAGCACTTTAACATGGCTTGTGTAGTCGTGGCAGAGCGCTGGGAGAGAGCTCTCCCAGCACTCTAAAAAAACCACCTGGTAGCTGGGGCATAGCTACCAGCGCTGGTGCACTGTCTACACTGGCGCTTCACAGCGCTGAAACTTGCTGCGCTCAGGGGGGTGTTTTTTCACTCCCCTGAGCAAGAAAGTTGCAGCGCTGTGAAGTGTCCGCGTAGACAAGCCCTCTAGGCCATGTCTACACTGCATAGTACACCCAGGATCAGACTCAGGTTTAAGCCCAAATGTCCCTACCATCAGAAACCAATCAGGACTCAGATCTGTGGACTCATCCAGGGGTCTGGGTCCGAATGCCATGACATAGATCTAAACCCACTCATTTCGCAGTGTGGATGTAGCTGAAGCCCAAGTCACCAGGCTCACGTCTGGAGAATCTGGCAACGCTATCGCACAAATACCCCTAGGCCTGTGTGTCCTGGCCCTTCCATCCCCAGTCTTCCAACTCGATTCCCAGGAACTGGAAGCAACCTCCTGGTTCAAATACAGATGTTTGGCATTTAACCCTTGATTTCCACACAGCCCTCTCAACTGGACATATACCTCTACCCCGATATAATGCGACCCAATATAACACAAATTCGGATATAATGCGGTAAAGCAGTGCTCCGGGTGGGGGGCGTGGCTGCGCACTCCGGCAGATCAAAGCAAGTTCGATATAACGCGGGTTCACCTATAACACAGTAAGATTTTTTGGCTCCCGAGGACAGCGTTATATTGGGGTAGAGGTGTGTTAGCTATGGCCTGCCCTAACAAGAAGTCCTGCATCAAGCGTGCTGCTAGCTGACCAGAGGAACGCAGCCAGATTCTGGTAAAAATGCAGTGTGAGGAGAGCAAGCCATCTGACTTCAGCAAGAGCTCCAGAAATGACCACATGTACAAAAGTATCTCTGTGAGAATCAGGACCGGTGGTTATAGCATTGGCTTTGTTCAATTAAAGTAAATAAATCTACTCCATAAACTCTTTAAAAGGTAAGCTACCTGCTCGTGTTATGCCATTACCTCCACCCACACACAGAAAATTACATTCAGGTCATTTTAAAGCCGTGACATCTGACAGTAAAAATAAGAAAACTCAAGTCCAAGCTGACACATTCCATCACCATTCATCCTGTGGTGTTCTAATACCAGCCATGTCCACCCCTGACATAAGCAAGTACAACGCCAATGGGGCTTCACCTGCTGAGCTGCCAAATCTCACCCTGCATGCCCAGCTACAGGCCATGTGCTAGTGTGAGATCCCTTGCAATACCCAGGCACAATACACTCCAGGCACAGCCAAGTCAAGGGACCTGGTTACAACAACACAGCTAAAGGTTGTAGTGTTGGGGGGGGGGGTAGCCTTGTCTCTGCAGACAGATTAAAACATTGGGCAGTGACACATGAGCCCTAAATTGGCTGACACCACAAATCTAATTTCTTGTGTTTTTTTATTTAAAGTTGCGGTACATAAAGGAACCCCCCCTGTATACTGGGTAGGGGGTTCCATGGCAAGAATACTGAAGCAAACTAAAGAGGGGGCTCCTGATCTGATTAACACAAACCCAGAAGTAAGGTATCTGGGCATACTGGGGGACCAGGGGCTGCCATTCTACTGGATAGGCTGGAGTAGTAGCCTGCCTCTAGGTTTGGGGCCTGGATTTAATTCCCTCACAACCTCCTTGCAGAGGACACCTCACTAAAGCTTTATTTACAGTATAGTCTACTGTTCTGAGCAAACAGGACTGGATTTGGAGTCCCAGTTTCTATTCTTCATTTATCCACTGATGCGCTGTGTGTCCTTGAGGAAGTCACTTAATCTCGTTCTGCCTCAGTTGCTCTGTTGGTAAAATTGAGAAATAGCTTGAGTTGTTCTACAGCAGGACGTGTTGTGTGATTAAGTTATTTGTAAAGCTTTTTGAGCTCCGCGATTGAAAGGCACTCTAGAAGTGTAAAGGAGCCTTATTTTAAAAAGATACCTATCTCTTTGCACCAATACTGAATTCAGTCTATTCTACACAAGTCATTTTTACTGCCCTTATGCCTGTGGTATCTGAGCACCTTCCAGAAGTGCATTCTGTGATGTGACTGTGGCTTGGGCTACACTACAAAGGTAGGTCGATGCAAGGTGACTTATGTTAACCTATTTGTGCACCTGTCTACACTCAAATTTGTCTCTGGCTAACGTAAATGCCTCATTACAGTGATAGAGTAAAGTCACCTCCCCAAATGGTGTAGCGCCATGTTTTAGACCATAGGCGCTTACTCCGTGGCTGCTCCGGGGCTGGAGCACCCACAAGAAAAAAATGGTGGGTGCTGAGCATCCACCGGCAGCCTCCCTATCAACGCCTCTCCCTCCCCCACAGTGCCTCCTGCCCACCAGTGGGCCCCGCCTATCAGCGCCTCCCTCTCCCTCCCAGCGCCTACTGCCTGCCATGGATCGGCCGTTTTGTGGAGTCAGGAGGCACGGGGGGGGGGAGGGGGGAGGACCGAGGGTGCAGCGTGCTCGGGGGAGCGGGCAGAACTGGACAGGGAAGAGGCGGGGAGGAGTGGGAAGAGGTGGGGCGGAGTGGGGGTGGGAAGAAGCAGGGCAGGGGTGGGGCATTGGGGGGGAGGAGGGAGGGGAGGCGGGGTCTGGGGGGAGCTGGGGGGGAGCACCACCCAGCAGATTAGAAACTTGGCGCCTATGTTTTAGACACTCCAATACCTGTGTCAACCCTAACAGTCCTCCAGCAGCTGTCCCACAGTGCCCCATTCCCTGCAACAGTAACTGCTCTGTTCACAATTTTAAACTCCACTGTCCAGGATTCACAGAAAGTGGAAGCTGCCCCCTGACCCTTAACACCTTCCCCCACATGTTCTTGAAATGTCTTTTCCTGATTACCCACCTAGCAGCTCACCTGTGTTGTGTACAATTGCCCAGCTGCCCATGCCAGCTCCATGCACACAGAGAGCCGCGAGGCGCACTCCTGCCTGGAGTAGACAGGAATTATCAGCTCTTTGGGGTCTGTGGGGAGAAGAGGCTGTGCAAGTGTAACCCACACACCTTCTGGGTCTGGTGTTCTGGCCCCTCTAGTGGCATCGAGACCACTTCAAGATTAATGAGTCTGCTACAGCCTTAGCTAAGGGCCACGTGACTTAGAGGCTCATGCATTTAGCTCTAGAGGTCCCAGGTTCAATCCTGCCTGCCGATAACTGAGGTCTGTTGGTATTACACAAGCACAGCTATGGAGCAGCCACAGAAGCAGACATCTGCGAGCAGAGTGCACAGGGGATACAGTGGAAGAGGTACAACAGCAGTGCTGTGTGAAAGCAAAGGAGCACTGCCCGGTGTACTACAAGACCAGGGAGGGCAACAACAGAGCTGGCGCTTCTCCAATAGACTGCAAGTTATACTTGGTGGTGACTCTGCCAGCACCCCACGGACCAAGTCCGCGGATATCTCAGTGGAGCCCAAGACAGAGACCCCCTGCTGTGAACAACAAGGAGGAGGTGGGAAGGGGGTAGACATGGCTGGGGACTCCGGCAAAGCTGCAAGCCAGGCCCTGTTTGAGACTCCATCAGAGTCTAGCCCAGTGGTTCTCAAACTTTTGTACTGGTGACCCCTTTCACACAGCAAGCCTATGAGTGCGACCCGCCCTTATAAATTAAAACCACTTCTTTTTATATTACACACTATTATAAATGCTGGAGGCAAAGCGGAGTTTGGGATGGAGGCTGACAGCTTGCGACCCCCCCACGTAATAACCTCACGACCCCCTGAGAGGTCACGAACCCAGTTTGAGAACCCCTGGTCTAGCCAGTCCCACCACAGGAGGGCAGATGAGCTGATGAAGAGGAAGGGACCTTAGGTAACTGTGCATGCATTTTTTCCTTACAATATTTAAAATGTAAAGATGACACGCAGCCCAATCCCAAATTAACTAGACTCAGATAATGACTTTTCATTTTTTTACTCCTACCAGAAGAAGTAGCGATACAAACAAATGTCGAGTTAGCATCTGCTTTTCACTCCCCTGCAGAGTTAAGCGGCAGCAGGGGTGGGAGGGGGGATGCAGAGCACTGTTCATTTGAATAGGGATGTCCCTTTTATCCTCCTGAGAGATCTCAATGAAACTTTAAGTGTAGGTCCTCTGCAATCCCCTGCCAAAGGGTTTCTAGGGAGGGCTGCCTTATTTCTTCCTCCACAGTGAGACACTTGCCCACCCCACACCAGGATGAGTTCAGCTGGCATCATTGCAGTAAACAGGTTAGTGGCATATGGGCCCAGGCAGCCTCGGGATACCAGTAGCAGCTGTGCTCTCCGTGCCTTTGTGACCCTCAGGAGCGAGATAGAAACTAAAACCACCACCACTGCCTGTAGCAAGATACAAACTTCAGAGGCTGCACACCAACATAACGTGCGTCTACCAATGTTTGTAGTGCAGCCGTGGCCTAATGTGTCATGTGTGGTTCATTCTGTCTCATCTTCTCCCCAGGGGCGGGATTGTGTGGGCAGTGGAGTGTTTTGTTTTGGATGGTTGGTTGGTTGTTTTTTCTTATAAATTAAAGAAACAGTTCAGTGAAAGGGAATGAAACCACACCAAGTTTGGGCCCCAAAGGGAACACATTCATCACGGCATACATTGTCTACCACAAGGCTGCTGTGCTTCCAGCGGTTCTTGTAAATGCAGTCTGATTCATTAGCACAAGGTGTGGCCCGTGTGTGCATATTGGAAGAACAGGGTGCAAACATCCTTTGTGTCACGTCAGCACTTCCCACCACAGGATCAATTATGTACACTCCAGGCCTGTCATTAAGAAGTTCCATTTCTGTACGACCTCTCGTGTGTTTAGAGGTGAATATCAAAACCTTTCTAGACCTGGCTTTTTTCCTAATACAATAATCCACTACAGAAGTGCTAAATTAATTCTCCAGAGATTTGGGTGTGTTTTTTAAAACCCGGCAGTTTATAATACATAAGGGATTTAATGTAACTATTCATGGGGAAGGGAGCTGTTGAGTTTTATGGCCTTCTGGGCACACAGTTGGCTAAACATACCCCTGCATAGACTTCTCCTTTAGAAGTATCCTTATTCAGGGCTGATGAGGGATGAACAGCAGTTGCTCTCCTTGCAGTAAATGCATCCTCTGTGTTTATAAATGTCAATTATTTGGCCAGCTCTAGTCTTTTAGGCTACTTTATGTTTTGGTTATTACTCAGAGGAAGGATGGAGCCATGGGTCCCTGGCCCATGTATAGTGCAATTTAAATGAGAATGCTCCTTTGGGTTGTAGTATTTGGAATCCCAGCTTCACAGCCTCAGCAGAGATGCCGAAGTTTGCATTAGCATGGAGAGTGAACTGCTCTCTAGCCCCTAGAAGTGGTCTCTCCAGAACAGGTTTGAGGCACATTAGCAGAGTGGTGCATGGGCGCTAATACTGTCTCTGCCAGTGCTGTACCTGCTCTGTAGATAGTTTCTAGGGCTGTCAGCTTTTAAAGAACGTGTTTTCAGCTCCAGTACAATGTAACAGGCAGTACTGAAGCTCCAGGGGATTCATGCTGGCATGTCCACCTCGCACTCATCCTTGAACCAAGCTCAGCCCAAAGATCAGGCAGCCAGTTTTATGCATTTATCCATTTTTTCAAGTGAACATATCACCATACCTCAGATGGGTTGTTAGGCATGAGGTCTTTGGCCTTGAACTGCAACCACATGGCAATATTCCAGCAAAATACACGGCCTGTCATGTCAGACTGCAATTTCGAAATGAAGCTGGGTCAATATTATTTAAACCACAAAAAAGAAGTTAGGAATAAAAAAATACAGGACCAGCTCCTCAGCTGATGTAAATCAATATAGCTCCATTGACACCAATTTACTCTAGACATTCAAACCACTTTACAAAGCCTCACCAAAAAATGTTGTTAATTTACAGTTAAGATTGCTTAAACTCATTTCCTAGCAATGCAATCACTTGAAATCAAGGAAATCACCAATTAAGCCAAAATTCACTTCCTTGCCAACCTCAGTTCTAAAGGCCTTCCTCACAAACATTGTAACACCCTCTTCTCCTCCCCACCAACACTCCCCTTCAATTCCAGCAAACACCCAACCACAACGCACACGTCCCATTCCTCGGCATCACACACACATACTCATCCTGCTCTCCATCTTCAGTCAGCATCAGATAAATTATTTGTGGAGAGATGTACAGCAGTAACTTCTACTATATTAGTTCCAGCTAAGGAGAGTAGGTGGTGCAACTTCAGGTATGGCATTTCAGTGCCATTGGATGTATGTGTTTGGGCCAGTTGTATAAATTGGAACTGAATGGGAGTATATTTTGGAGCTGTGGTAGCCTGAGTGTGTTGGGTAGAGTGGATTGACTGAGTCTAATTCTCCAGTGTTGCATCAGTGTGACTTTTGAAATATGAAGGGGGGAGGGGTCTTAGATCATCCTAAATGAAGAAAAGTATCGTGTGACAAAATCCACCTCTGTGGAAGAGGACATCACTAAAGCAGTTGGAACTATGGTGGTTCCAGCCCTCCAGGATTATCCTGCAGTCTCCAGGAATTAAAGATTAACCTTTAATTAAAGTTTATGTCTTGTGATGAAACGTCCAGGAATACGCCCAACCAAAATTGGCAACCCTATGCACAGGACATGAGTGGTTGCAAGCTCAGCGCCACTTTAGTATAGCCCAGCGTGGAGGGATGCTGGTGTGGGCTAAGGCAAAGGGCTGAGTCTGCAAATACATGTATCTAGGGTTCACAAAGCCCTGTGTAGGGGATGTCCAGAGACTGTGGCCCTTATTTTAGCCCAGAAGTTGCCCTAGTGGCTTCAGAGCTGCTTCACACATAGTGGCTATGTGTTGGGAGGGTGGATTCCCGGCTCCCTCATACCAGTATGGTTCCCCACACAAAGTCCTGGCTTTACTCCAGTGGTAGGGCGTGGGGGTGAATTTCACCCCAATTATTTTGTCACTTGTTATTTAAATCTTGGAAGGCTTATAAATACCCAGCTCTGATATAGCACTTTCAGTCAGTAGTTCTCCAAGCCCTTTACACAGGAGGCCAGTAGCATTATCCCCACTTTATATATGGGGAAACTGAGGCACATGAAGGTGATGTGATTTGTCCAGGTCTCCCAGCAAGCCAGTGGCAGAGTCAGAAATAGAAAATAGGCTCCCTGAGTCCCAGTTCAGGGCTCTATCCACTAGTTTACACTGTCCTGATGTATTGTATTGTCAGATGTTCACAGTTAATTTTTTAAAAAGAGAAAGATAACAGCCCGACACTAAAATCTGCTGTTTGTCAATGTTAGGTAATGCAGAACACTATGTTAATAGAACCCTTAAGGCTGCAATAAACAACTTGCTAAGAAGTCAGGAAATGCAAGAGTTAAGGCCATTCAGCACCATTAACTTGTTTGCATGGTGCATCTGTAGTACTTTATCATTCACAGATTGTAGATTAATAGATTTTAAAGCCAGAAGGGATCATTGTGATAATCTAGTCTGACCTCCTATGTATCACAGGCATAGAACCTCACGCAGCAATTCCTGCTTTCTTCAGTGAGTGCATGCTTTGCTTTAATGTACTTCTCTTTATATTGTCTAGTGTAAAATACACACAATGTGGGCAAATTAACATTGTCTCCTAACCTTAACATTTGAAAAAGTCAGTATATTTAAAAGTTAATGGGGAGGGAGGGGTTAAGCTTGCATTTATGTAAAGGTTTTGTTTGTTTGTTTTTTGGGGGAGGGTGTTGGGATTTTCTTGCACTGACTTCCTTGCTTATTTTTAAAAGAAGGAGGGGGGAGAGAATGTTACCATTTAAATAGTCTAATTAGGCTTTGTGATTCACACCTGTGAGGCAATTGGCAGAGGGGTGCAGGGGGGCCCTGCTTTTACAGCTGCTATTGTTTGGCTGGAGACAGCTTGCTCCAGGGTTGTTAACAGGGCAGCAGCATGACAGTTTACAACAAGACAGCTGAATCTTTGCAATTGAGAGTATTTTAAAAGAAAGCTTAGACCTTGAATATCCCAGAGATTGCTGCTAATACAGGGTGACAAGAGTTCCCCTTCCTACCCAAACACCCCTTCACCATTTTCTCTTGCCCTGGTAAAGAACTTGGTTTGCCTCCCCCCGCCCCCGGGAGTGAGGACTGGGGCGGGGACGACTGAAGTTTTTGCTTTGTTTCATGACAACTGTAATCCCCTCAGTTAAACTGTCCAATCAGTAACCCCTAGGGTCAACCTGGACGGGGGATTTCTAATTAAAACAAAAATGGGGAAAATATTTTTTTCATCTTTGTTGAACGTAAGAATGGTTGAATGAGATTTCAATTTTTCCTTCAAAAAGGCCAAGCATAGAAGCTCCAGCACAAAAAAGGAAACAATTTAAGCAACATTGGAACTCACAGTCTGAATAGTCAGAGCAAATCTTCTGATAGTGGAGGATTGATTTGTTAAGGGTTTTGCAAATATAGACACATATAGAACAAATGGGTGTATGTAGGACAGATGGATAGATCAGATACTTAATAGATCTGCCATCATGTAATTATCACTGTTGCATTATAGTTATCCCTCCTCTCCTCACTCAGGAACACAAAGGTCATTAAGGAGATCAGCCATCAGGCCCGTCTTTACAGACAGCCTATGCGCAGGCTCAGCAAACCAAAGTGCTAACTTCTGCTGCACTTTAGAGATTGTGCCTCAGTCCTCATCATTCTTGCTGAGGGTCACACGTCACAAGAGAAGCACATTTTTGACTCTGTCCATGATGCTGAATGGGAGGAGCATTCCTCATGCTGTTTCAGGGGAGAGGAAAGACATCTGATGGATCTGCTTCCCGCTTCAGAGCGACTGTGATACCACAGTAGGGGTTAGAATTAAAGCCAACCCAGAGTAGATTGGGTATGAAAGGGAAAACCCTGCCCTCTTCTTTGGGCACGGAGGGTCCTCTCATAAAGGAGCTAGTGCATTTCTGCAGTGGTGTGGGGGATTCTGGCAGGCAGCGCAAAGGGCGTTCAGTCCTTATACAGTATGAAACACAGCTCAGCAGGGGCTTCCTGTGCACTGTTACATGGAGTGACAGAAGACGGGCTGGGGCAGAGATGAGGAGCAGGCACTGATTGGCTTCTCCACTCCTTCCTTGCAGGTTCCAGGGCCAGCTGCAATTGCTGCACAGCCCGGGAGGCCCTGCCCCACACCAAGTTCCCCAGCACTCAGCCAAGTTGCCCAGGCTAGGTGCCATGGAGAGGATTTTGGCCAAAGTCCATTTAGCCATTGGAGGCTTGGAATCTCCAGTAGCAGATTGGACAGAACGTAATGCAAGTAGTTAATTGTAAGAGATTTTGTTCTTCTCACCAGCTGCCTAAATACCTTCAATTCACGAAGGGGGCGCAGGACCCAGCGCTGATGCAAGATGTACACTGACAGTGCACTGGAATAATCCGTTCTGAGTTTTTTTTGTGTATTGTTTCTATACAGTTAGCCAAATCCTGGACCACAGCTCCAACTCCTTTGCACTACTTCAGCAGAACTGCCTTAAACAGGACACCTGGGGATTATCACAACATAGGGGAAATCCCTGGGTGGTGTAATGCCAGGATAACCAGCTCTACACCACCTGCTCCCTGCCTGCAGGCATTCCTGGACACTGTGGGGGCATAGGGGGGTGGGTTCCAGAAATTCCCAGCTGGTGGATCTGTCCAGAGGGGACCATTTTAGCTAACATCATTTAAAGCAGCTTTCAGGCTGTTTTTAGTTATGTCCAGGACTGGCTCAGCCCCTTGTTGGCCCCAGGATCAAGGGAGAGAAGGAAGGTAGCTTAAGTCACTTTCCCCATCCTCACCCCGGCCCTCTAGCACCAGTTCTATGCCAAGTGCAGCTGAGTGGGACCCAGGGATCTGCCCTGGGGAAATCCATCTTCTGAATGAAACAAAGACCAGTGTTGTCTCTACATGTTAGCTAGTTGCAGTCCTTTAGCCGTGGTCAAATCCTTTTCTTTGTTTTTAACACTGGAAATAAGAGGATTAAAACGGCACTCTGCTCTGAGTTTTAATGCTGCAGAGGTGTCCCAGGATGGTACTGCCAGTGCTTATGCCCCGGTTTACGCAGACCTCACCCCAACAATACATTTGTCAACAAATCACTGTTAGTAACTGTACTTTATTAGTTAAATGATAGTCTGTGACTAGCTTATTGACTGCAGCTTTTACTGGCCTCTTTCTTTTCTTAGGGTACGTCTATACTTACCTCCGGGTCCGGCGGTAAGCAATCGATCTTCTGGGATTGATTTATCGTGTCTTGTCTAGACACGATAAATCGATCCCGGATCGATCCCGGAAGTGCTCGCCGTCAACGCCGGTACTCCTGCTCCGTGAGAGGAGTACGCGGCGTCGACGGGGGAGCCTGCCTGCCGCGTGTGGACCTGCGGTAAGTTCGAACTAAGATAGTTCGACTTCAGCTACGTGAATAACGTAGCTGAAGTTGCATATCTTAGTTCGAAGTGGGGGGTTAGTGTGGACCAGCCCTTAGGAATGTTTTCCAATGCTCAATGCTTTTTAGTTTCTCTTCAGCTCTCTGTATCCTACTGTACTTATGTTCCCTCTGACAGCTTTTTTTGTTTTTGTTTTGTTTCTTGTTTTATTTGCTTTTGCCATCCTCAGCCAGTCAAAGGGTCTGTACATAAGGCCCAGAGGGCTGCTGCTCCTGCTCTGTGGGGTTTGAGTCCATTCTTTATTGGAAATAGGGCTGTGTGGCATGTCAAGCCACATGAAGCTAACCTGGATTTAATTTCAGTACAAACCTGAAACTCAGGCTCAGCTCAGGTAAATCGAAATGTTCACCAACGGGGTCTCCTAGACTAGACTACATAATATTTATAAGTTAGGAAGATGCCTAGGTTCACCCACCTGTGGCATCTTCTCGTTAACCAAATTGTAAGCTCCTTGGGAAAAGGACTGTCTTTAGTACATGTTTGCACAGCACCTAGAAAAAATGGGGTCCTGATCCCTGACTGAGATCTCTTAGTATTACTGTAGTACAAATAGTAAATCATTAAAAGGGTGAGATTTATTCAGCTGAGCTTAATTGTGTTAACTGTAGAATTTAAGCAGACAGGACAAATAAAAACCCACCAGCTGCAGTTCAGCAACAAACTCCTATGTCTGAGGCTACGTCTTCACTACGGGGGGGGGTCGATTTAAGATACGCAAATTCAGGTATGCGAATAGCGTAGCTGTATTCGACGTATCGCAGCCGACTTACCCCGCTGTGAGGACGGCGGCAAAATCGACCTCCGCGGCTTCCCGTTGATGGCTCTTACTCCCACCTCCCCTGGTGGAGTAAGAGCGTCGATTCGGGGATTGATTGTCGCGTCCTGATGGGACGCGATAAATCGATCCCCGAGAGGTCGATTTCTACCCGCCAATTCAGGCGGGTAGTGTAGACCTAGCCTGAGTCATTGTTCCACAGGCTGCCATCCTATCATTTTTAAAGTAAATTATTGACATGCATTATTTACTTCATGTAAAACCACACTGAATACCATACCTGAAACTGCACAAGAAAGCTGGAGAAAGAGTATTTCAATTCTGGTTCCACACAATTTCACCCATCAACCAATTTCAACTTGGTAACAAAGTCCAAGCATTACATCAGAAGAAGCATCCATTGGATCATCATACCCTCATGGTTCAACACTGTTGCTTGCCACTGAGAAAGCAACAGACTGAGGCCTGGTTTATACCTAAAACTTAGATTGAGCAACATAGGTAAGTCAGAGGTGTGAAAAATTTAGTGCCCTGAGTACCACAGTTAGGTTGATCTAACCCCTGGTCAAGATGTGGGTAGGCCAAGAGAAGGATTCTTCTGTTGACTTGCTTCAACCTCTCAGAGAGACAGATTACCTACATCAATGAAAGAACCCCTCCCATGGATGTAGGAAACATATGGTGCTACTGTAACCCATGCCGGCTTGGCATGGTGCTCTGTCCCCCTCTAGTGGTGGCTAGACCAGCTAGAACAGGGGTGGGCAAACTTTTTGGCCCAAGGGCCACATCTGGGTATGGAAATTGTATGGCGGGCCACGAATGCTCACAAAATTGGGGGTTGGGGTGCGGGAGAGGGTGAGGGCTCTGGCAGGGGGGTGTGGGCTCTGGGGTGGGCAAGAAATGAGGAGTTCAGGGTGCAGGAGGGGGCTCCGGGATGGGGCAGGGGTTGGGGTGGGGGGGGAGGGCCTCCAGCTGGGGGTGTGGGCTCTGGGGTGGGGCTGGGGATGAGGGGTTTGGGGTGCAGGAGGGTGCTCCGGGCTGGGACCGAGGGGTTCGGAGGGCAGGAGGGGGATCAGGGCTTGGGCAGGGGGTTGGGGTGCAGGAGGGGGTCAGGGGTGCAGGCTCTGGGCAGTGCTTACCTCAAGCAGCTCCCAGAAGCAGCGGCATGTTCCCCTCTCTGGCTCCTATGCAGAGGTGTGGCCAGGTGGCTCTGCGCATTGCCCTGTCTGCAGGTGCCACCCCTGCAGCTCCCATTGGTCATGGTTCCCAGCCAATGGGAACTGCGGGGGTGGCACTTGGGGCAGGGGCAGCATGCAGAGCCCCCTGGTTGTCCCTACGTGTTGGAGCCAGAGGGGGGATGTGCCGCTGCTTCTGGGAGCCGTGTGGAGTGGGGCAAGCCCCCTACCCTGCTCCCTGGCTGGAGCGCCAGAGTGGGACAAGCCCCAGAATCCGCTCCCCAGTGGGAGCTCAAGGGCCGGAATAAAACATCTGGAGGGCCGGATGTGGCCCCCAGGCCATAGTTTGCCCACCTCTGGTTAAGAGAAAGACATCTTTTTGCTCAAGCTTGTGCATGAAGCTCAAAAGGTCCCAGGTTTGACCCCGGCCCATGGTGTTACACTACAGCAGAGCAGCAGCAGCACCATAGCTGTGCCACTGTAGCATAGACACAACCTAAATTAATTTTTCATGGATGTGACATCCTCTACATTGTGTTCACCCCCCTCAGAAGATATATTGAGAGGTTGCAATGCAATGCTGAGTACATGCTTGAGGCATCAATTTAAATGCCACCAAAATTGGTTATAATCTTCAGGCTATGGGACATCAAAGTTGGCTCATAGAAAACCCAGGTTCTCACCAAAATGCAGCCTTTTCATGCTGATACAGAACAAACACTGTTAAGAGATAAAGGAACATCGTTGAGGCAACAGCACGGGGAATGTTTCTGAAACTGAAGGGTAGTTGAGTAAAGGGTAGGGCTGGTGTCCCTGAAAGCTAAATTTAAGCTCTCTCTGCTCTGCTTGAGTTTTAAACATTACTGGTGGGATGAGAGACAAACAGCAGCAGCAATGTAAATAAAGGATGGAGCCTGATTAATGCTGAGGTTTTGAAGAAAAAGTTTAAGCAGTCTACATAGCAGTGATTGATCTCAACTGAAAAGCAGCACAATTCTAGAAGTTAACAGCTTCAAAAGCAAGAGCCCACAAACCAGAGTGAAGGAAGGGACAGGCACCACGGACATTCAGGAGTAAGTGCTTCAGTTAGAAAGGAATTAGTAGGCAGCACAAGTTACCAAAAGCAGTGGCAGAAACTGCAACTCTAACCATATTCTAAACTAAGTTAGGTACTTAGGTGAAATAAAGAGGACACAACTGCTATGTAAAGAGGCCGCCTGGCATATTAAAGGCCACATGACAATGGCGCCCTCCCACCCGAAGGTGTTACTATGGTTGTTACCACTCACATAGTCCTTCCTCCGCAACTCCTTGCTTTTTTCCTCCTACCCAAAGTAAGGAACCCATCTAGCCTTGTCCGCATAATTTCCTTTTCAGAAAGAATGTTGCTGATTCTTCCCCATTGTGTGCTGCAGTAAGGGAAGAGGAGTAGAGCAGACACTCCAAAGCTGAAGAGTGGTTTGGGACTTGCTTTTTGGCAGGTGATCACCATGGTCTCAAAGCTACTATAGTGTCCCTCTAGATATGGGCCCCACGTGGCCACCTGCTGAGCCTCTGCCTAAGGCTGCTGTTCCTGCTCTGAGGGGTTTGAAGAATCTGTTCTTTATTGGAAATAGGGCTGTGCAAAATGTTCATTGTGAAACCCCCCAAGCCACAGGAAGATAACCTGGGTTTAGATTTCCGTACAAACATGAAACTCAGCTCAGGTTAATCGAAATGTTCACCCAGGATCTGATCTAGGGTGACCAGGTGGGATGAATAAAATATCGGGACACATGGGGAGGGGCGAGTCCCGCCAGCGGGGCAAAAAAAAAAAAAACAACAACCCCAGGAGTGCGAAATATCGTGACAAATTGCGTCCTGACCAAACATCGGTTGGGCGTGGGACAAACTCTTAAATATCGGGACAGTCCTGATTTTATCGGGACGTCTGGCCACCCTAATCTGATCTAAAGCCTAAGGAATGGGAGTCTTTCCATCGATTGACTAACAGGCTTTGGATCAGGCCCCAAGACAAGCAAACCTGGGTCAAGTGATGGTTTTGCATCAAAACCAAGTGAAGCTAACAGCTTTTCACAGTGGTCGCACAGAGCCAGGTGACACTCAACATTCTGACTGAGCTTCGGGCCGACACCATCTCTTCACTACAGGTGCTAAAGCAGCACAGGTGCGGCACTATAGCATAGATGCTTCCTAAAGTGATGGACGGGGTTTTCCCATGACTGTGGGAATGCCACCTCAGAGAGACAGTAACTAGGTTTGCGGAAGCATTCTGCAACCTAGCTGCATCTACACGAGGGGTTAGGTCAGTGTAGCTACAGTGCTGGGGAGAGGGAATTGTTCACATCCCTGAAAGACATAGCTGTGTCGATCTAAATGTTTAGTGTAGACCAGGCCTGAATTTTCACCTCTTAACACAAAACTCAACCACGTGTGAATCTCTCACACACTGAAAAGGTTTGCCCGAGTCTCCTGAGGCCTTGTCTACACTACACAGTTTTGTCGGCAACAGTCAGCTTTCATGGAGAAAACAGTGGTGGTGTACACACTGCAGTGCTCCTCCCGCCGATTTAGTTCTGCTAAGCTGACAAAATAAAACCACCTTGACGAGCAGCATAGAGCTTTTTGCAACGTAGTTAGAGCGCCACAGCATCAGTGAAGACACTGCACTTGCTCATGTTGCCCTAATTGGCCTTTGGAGGTGTCCCACAATGTCCATCATGACCACTCTGGTCAGCAGTCAGGACTCTGCTGCCCTGAAGGTACACAGGTATGCGCCCCTCCCCCGTTTAAAAACCTGCGGATTTTTGAAATTCCACTTCCTGTTTGCTCGGAATGGACAGTTCACACAGCATCTTCCCAGCTGACCATGCCGGCTTTCTGCAGCAAACGTGCTTCTGCGAGCAGCACACCAGAGCTGTTGTATCTGCTGGGTCTATGGGGAGAGGAGGCTGTGCAGTCTCAGCGTCGCTCCAGCCATAGGGACTTTGCTACCTATGGGCTGATTGCTAGTGGCATGTAGGAAGGGGCACAAAGGGACACACAGCAGTGCTGTGCTAAGATCAAGGCGCTGAAGAAGCAGGGGGTCACAAGGTTATTACATGGGGGGGTCGCGAGCTGTCAGCCTCCACCCCAAACCCCGCTTTGCCTCCAGCATTTATAATGGTGTTAAACATATAAAAAAGTGTTTTTAATTTATAATGGGGGGTTGCACTCAGAGGCTTGCTATGTGAAAGGGGTCACCAGTAGAAAAGTTTGACAACCACTGGCATACCAGAAGGCAAGGGAGGCCAATAGTTGTTCTGGTGTGGCGCCGAAAACATGCCACTGCTATAAGGAGCTGCATGCTATCGTCAGTGGCGACCCCACCTCCACCACCAACAGCCCCCTGGACACATAGGGAGACTGGAGGCAGCAGCCAGTGGACTTAACCCCAATGAAGAAGTGGTGGACAAGGAGGTGGAGCTAGCGAATGATGTGGCGCACATGGCAGGGTCATCCACTGGCACGGTGAGTCAGGACTCTTTTCCACTCCAGAGCAGTAGCGTAGGTAGTGGGGTGCAGGGGAAGCAGCCGCTTCCCCTCAGCACATTTTCCAAAAGCGGCACCTGCCGGGCCGGCACTGGGGGCAGCCAGAGGAGCCATAGGGGGCGGCGGGCACGGCAGGAGGAGTGAGGGGGACGGCTCCTCGGCCATCGCGCCCCACACTCAGGGCGGCCCCAACATTGCCGCAGCCACCTCCTGCGGCAGCTCAGGGCTCGGCGGCCGAGCGCTCCCCGCCCCTTGCTAACGCGGCAGCAGCAGCATCTCCCGGCAATGGCTTGCAGCCCAGTGAAATATTCCGCGGCCCCCGCATCCCATCGCGGCGGGCGGGAGGAGGCGAAAGGGCCCCTGCGTCTTTAAGGTCGCCTGACTGGCAAGCCCCGCGTGGAGCGCACCGAGCGCCGGGAGCGGGGCGAGCTTGTGGATCCGGGCTGGCGTTTACCCCGGACAGCTACAGGAGGATCAGGGCCCAGCCCGGCCCGCCCGGCCCAGCAGCGCCATGGAGTGAGGCTCGGCCAGCGACTCACGAGCCGGAGCCAGGATCCGCCCGCGGCACGGGGCCAGGATCGGCCGGGGACAGGCGGCGGCGCAGGATGGAAGGTGAGCGGCGGGGCTCCGGTGCCTTGCACTGGGGGGTCCGGGCGGGGGGCTCCCCGGGCCTGGGCCCGCAGGGCAGGGGCACAGGCCGCACTGTCTGTATGGGGGGTCCCTGGCATGGCGCAGGAGCCTGGAGCCCGGGGCCGGGGAGGACCCTGCGGGTGGGGCTGGGCGGCGCAGCCCAGCGGGGGACACCTGCAGAGTGGGCTGGGCAGGAGAGACTCTCCCGGGAAGCCCGCAGGAGTCCTGAGCCGGGCCCCGGGGTTAATCTGGGGGGGAAATGGGAGGAGCCAAGGGGGGCGTGGCCAGAGGAGGAGCCAAGGGGGGCGCCTTTTTTATGTTTGCTCCCCCTACACTTAGAACCTGGCTACGCCACCGCTCCAGAGGGGTCTAGTCAGTCCCAGCACTCCAGCTCGGGCATGCAGGAAGCAGGAGAGGTACGCTCCAGTAAGTGCTCTGTGACATTGTGCAGTCTATATGGTTTTATAAAAACATGATAATAAGTGAATATAATGTAACTGGGATAGTTGTATAAAGATTTGATAATAAGTGAATATAATGCAACTGGGATATGCTTGATGCAAAAGGTCTCTTGTAAGGTATCATTACAAAGCTTATAATCTACTGAGTGTGATCATCCTATTTGTAGAAATGTACCACTCTTGTATCTAAAACTAGAAATATAAAATATAACTCTGAGGGCCTATTGTAATTATGTAAAGTGTGGGCCATTAATGATGGTTTGGAATCTTGATGACTCCCATTAACCAGGACCATTGTCTGCAGATGGCTGTGTTTTACCTGTGAATCTTCCTGTATATGTGTGTGCTGGCAAGTGGGCAATGAAGTCTTGCAGTGACATGTGATCATGTCACCTGAACTGGAATCCATCTTTAACCTGGTGCTTTTCCAGTGGCGGGGGGGTGGAAACCCAGAGGGACAAAGGGTTCCCACCTTATGCAAAAGATATATAAAGGGGTGGAAGAGAACAGAGGGAGAGAGGAGCCATCATGAAGATTCCCCTAGCTATCACCTGAGCTGGAACAAGAGCTGTACCAGGGGAAAGAATTGTGCCCAGGCCTGGAAGGTGTCCAGCCTGAGAAAAAGCTTACTGAAGCATCTCTGAGGGTGAGATTATCTGTATTCAGTTTGATTAGACATAGATTTGCGCATTTTATTTTATTTTGCTTGGTGACTTACTTTGTTCTGTCTGTTACCACTTGGAACCACTTAAATCCTATTTTTTGTATTTAATAAAATCACTTTTTATTTAGTAATTTACTCAGAGTATGTATTAATACCTAGGGGAGCAAACAACTGTGCATCTCTCTCTCTCAGTGTTATAGAGGGCGAACAATTTATGAGTTTGCCCTGCATAAGCTTTATGCAGGGTAAAATGGATTTATTTGGGTTTAGACCCCATTGGGAGTTGAGCATCTGAGTGCTAGAGACAGGCACACTTCTGTGAACTGTTTTCAGGTAAACTTGCAGCTCTGGGACAAGTGATTCAGACCTTGGGTCTGTGTTGAAGCAGACTGGAGTGTCTCTCTCAGCAAGACAGGGTGCTGGAGTCCTGAGCTGACAGGGAAAACAGGAATAGAAGTAGTCTTGGCACATCGGGTGGCAGCTCCCAAGGGGGTTTCTGTGATCCAACTCGTCACATGCTCATTTTGCTTTGATACTGCAAGGTGAGAGGAGATCGAGCACTCATATACTTTGTTATATGGTAGAGGAGGGATAAGGGACAGAAATTAACCACAGACCCTGTCCAATTACACAGTAGGGCCACAGTGGAAAAGTTTGTTAATGTACACAGGAATGTCTCTGGAATCCTCCATAGTGATCTCTAGGAAACTTTCCTGTAGGTATTCTGCAATCCTCTGAAGAAGGTTCCTTGGCAGAGCTGCCTTGTTTCTCCCCTGCTGTAGGAAACACTTGTCCATGCCACTCCGCAATTATTTCTGCAGGGACCAGAGAGGCAAACAGGCAAGCAGCATACAGAGCCAGTCTGAAGCCACACGCATGCAGGAGATGTTACCCTTAGGAGTAAGATATTGGGTTCAATTACCCTAGCCTGTGGAAAAGGGTATCAATATTCAGAATAGACTCCCTATGGGCTAGGCACTTGTAGTAACCCCTTTTGCAAACCATCCTTTGTCCCTTCTTGCCCATTCCCCCCTCCCAGCCCCCCAGGCAAACTCACCATAATTGGGACTCACAGCGACCTGTGTGCTAGCCAAGGGACAGTGAGAAAGAGGTGTGTGTAACTTTTGTGAATCATGGCTGTGAGTGCACTCACAATACTGTCTCTGTTCATTGTTTCTTTGGCTTCTGCAGATGTGCCCTTGAGAACACCCTCCTCCACACCAGCATAGCGCCTCCATCAGATAAGGCAGTGACTCAGGAGGAGTAAGGAGGAGATGTTTCAAAACAAGAGCATAGAAGGAAACAGTTAATGAAAGACTGAGGCTGGATACCTGGAAAGGACACAGGGGCAGGAGCAGATGATAAAGCTCCTGAGTACATCCATGCACGACTCCCCCTGCAGTCAACACAGTACTCCAGTCCATGACCTCACCAAACTCCCCAACCACATTCCTCACGTGTTCCCGGTCCCTCACGGGACCCTGTGTACTCCACGCCTGGGGACTGGTTTCCCAGTGAAAGCTGGAGTTACACTCAGCCGTGAGAGCCCTAACCACGAGATCGTTCCTCATTGTCATGTCCCCTGTTTAACCAAAAAGTTGTGTTTTGTCCTGTTATTAAACTTGAGTCTTTGAAATACAATGAGTCTTTATTTGTGACATACACACATCAGTCAGTGCTAATGTTGAAATGCAGTGTCTATAGGTAGGAATATTTGCTCAGTACAATTAACGCTCAGAAAGCAAGCACTACAGGGGTCATTCAAGGCAGCAAGTAAACATTGCCTGGCCGAATGCATCACATAAAGACACATTACTGGGAATCATTGACAAAATGTTCCTTCAAAGCCTCCCTGATTCAAATCAGCAGTCAGTTAATCAGCCTCAGCGGTCCACTCCTGGGGAATCTTTTCCCCCTTCGCTTCGCAAATATTATGCAGAGTACAGCAGGCCACAATAACCATCGGAATATTTTCAAGGTCTAAACGGCCAAAAAGACAGCGCCAGCAACCTTCTAATTAGGCAAAGGCACGTTCAATGGTCATGTGGCACCTGCTGAGCTTGTTTTTGAAGCGTTCCTTGCTGCTGTCTAGATTCCCGGTGTAAGGCTTCATGAGCCATGGAAGCAAGGATAGGTGGGGTCTCCCAGGATCACTTTGGGCATTTCCACATCCCCCATTTGAATCTTCTGGTCTGGAAAGAAAGTCTCAGCATGCAGCTTCCTATATGGTCCAGTGTTCCAAAAGCTACATGCATCATGCACCTTCATTGAATCACCCTGCATTGATGTCAGTAAAATGGCCCTGGTGATCCACCAGCGCCTGCAAGACCATGGAGAAGTAGTCCTTCTGGTTGATGTACTTTGTCACAAGATGTCTGGGGGCCAAAATTGGGATATGAATTCCATTTTTTTTTTAATGGTGATATCCTATCTCCTAGAACTGGAAGGGACCTTGAAAGGTCATCAAGTTCAGCCCCCTGCCTTCACTAGCAGGACCATCTATCGCCCTGCCGCAGTTAGGGAATCCCATTGCCTCGAAGCCATCAATTATTTCCTGCACATTACCGAGAGTCACGGTCCTTCATAGCAGGAGGTGATTAATGGCCCTGCACACTTGCATCACCGCAACCCCCACGGCAGACTTTCCAACTCCAAACTGATTCACGACTGACCGGTAGCAGCCTAGAGTTGCCAGCTTTCACTCAGTGATCCACACTCACTTTTCCTCAGTGAGGGCAGGCAGTTCTCATTCTGATGTCTCTGCACCGCAGTGCTGGGGTGAGCTCCACTGACAGTTCCAGGAAGGTGGATTTGCACATCCGAAAGTTCTGCAACCACTGCTCGTCATCCCATACATGCATCACGATGCGATGCCACCACTCAGTGCTTTTTTCCAGAGCCCAGTACCGACGGTCCACCGTGTGCAGCTGCTCCATGAATGCCAGCAGCAATCTTGAATTATTTCTTTCCATGGCACAGAGCAGGGCAGGCATCACCAATTCACTCTCTGTTTTGCAGCTCATGAAATACCGCAGGACCAGCCGTGTTGTGTTCAGAACGCTCATCACCAGACTAGTCAGCAGCTCAGGAATTATTCTGTCAGGTAGAGGTGGCAAGTGCACAGTTTACAAGGGCTGTTGAAAAATGGTGCAAAACCAAGTAGGAAACCCATGGAATTATAGGACGGAAAGAACTGCATCATGGGACAGCGAGCACGACCCATGATGCACCACAATCCGTTCCCAGAGCTCCCAGCAGCAGAGGGTGATAGAGGGTGGCAAGTTGCATGGTGAGATAGCTACCCATGAGGCAACACTCTCTCTGTCAATGCAAGAGCAATAACTGGGGACACGCTTCACCGACACAAGGGCTGTTGTGTGGACGTGCACAATCAATGTTATTAAAGCCACTTATGATCGTTGACATACCTTAAGTCGACTTAACTTTGTAGCGTAGACACGACCTGACAGATCCAAAAACCTCCTAGTGCCTCCTTATGCCTCGAATGGTCATTTCTGCTACTGATTCCAATAGCCATTCATAAGGCAATCAGCATTGATCTGCAGCACTAATAACCCTACTTAGCCTTTCCATAGATCACATGGTATCTCTACTGAAATAGAAAGTATTGTTTTCATCACATTTGTCAGGCACAGTTCATGTCTTGACTATGCCCAGCCAGGGAAACAGTTACCTTTTTTTTTATTTTTTTGGGGGGGGGCAGTGTTTTTTCCTGAAGGTTGACTAATATCTGTTAGTTATCCCACTGTAAAAATCTTAGTGGAGACAAGGCATTGTGGTTTTACCATGAAGTAAACTTGATGTCAGCCCTGGGCCAGGGTATGGTGCTGACCTCACCTAGCTACCTTGAGGGGAAAACAAAAACAACAAAAAACCTCTACAGGTGCCTTGTCTCCACTTAGGATTGCAGGGTGGGCGCTAACAGTTATCCCACTGTAAACAAGAAAACCCATCTTCTGGGTACTAGACAGCCTCAGGCCTTCAGAAGTTTCAGCTGGGAGAGGAGGGGCCTGCTTATCTGCCAGCCAACATTAGCTAGAGGGATTGTTCTAGCCCAGTGCTCCAGGAAATGTCTTGGCTTCCTATTCACTTCCCATTGCAATTCAAGGTGTTGGAGTACGAGCTGCAGAGCCCTGCGGGGCAGATTTGCAGCGCCGAGAACAATAGGATCTGCTGGGTGCTGAGCACTGCTGACAACCTGGCTGTGAGAGCCCGCCTCTCCCCGCGGCCCTAGATTGAAATCTCCGGGGCCTGATGGCCGGGTATTCTCAGCCGATGGCCCTCCCCACAAGAGCCAGTCTGATGCTCTGCAGGGCGCACAAGGCAAAGCCTGTTTCTTTCCTCCCGCCGGAGCTGGAGGGCATGGCCGAGCGGGTGGGGGAGTGTTTGTTTTACAGGGAGGAGCCTTTTCCTTTTGACTCTTTGTGAAAGGAGCCCCATGGTGTGTGTTTACTGAAAGGCTCACGTGCCCCCTGAGACATGGCGCTAGGGGCACATCTAATACACCAGACCAGAAAGCCAGGCACCGGGGTGCAGTGCTGCAGAGAGGCGCAGCCATTGACTGACGAGAGTGACACTCACGCGATGGCACCGCAAGGTCGTTGTGCCGCCCATACATCTTAAACACTTCCAGTTTGCTTCATACATCTTGGTTAACTCTTTTTCGGAGAGGTTCAGCAACAGCGAGCTAATGTGCAGGGAGTATTTGTTTACACAGCCCTGTAACTGTGCACTGGGTGAACATGCCAGAGAAAGAACCAAGGGCCCGATCCTGCATAGCCCTTACTCACGTGAGTAATCCTTGCTTCAGGGGGATTACTAGTGTAAGGCATGCTTGTACGAGTAAGAGAGGTAGGATCTCCATCTAGAGGCACAAGTGTATACCCTACAAAATGCCCAGTGGGAGTCCTCCTATGATAAATGGCTGCAGGATCAGGCTTTAATACAGCGCTACTACCACCCAGCCAAACAGAGGGGATATGGTCACTGCAGGTCTCACCCTGCTGCTCTACTTATTTGCCTACGATGCCATCAGTTTTAGTGGGACCAGACAAGTGAGTATGGCAAGGAGATTAGGCCCTGCTGCTGGGATGTTTCCTAGGGCTGGGTTCTCAGAAGTTTATTGATGGAGAAGGGGGAAGGAGAAAATTTACTCAAATTGATGCAATTAATGTAATTAGTGCTTTGCAGTTTTTCCAATCCTGTCTCTTTACCTTAGAGACCTTCATTCATTTTAACAGCTATTTACATTCCTGATTACTTTTAATGAGCCAACGGAAAAGAATAGATAGCTCACTCTTACTTGCTCTGTTCTATGGCATGAAAATACTAGAAGCAGCTTAGCCAAATGGACTGAACACGGAGCTGGGACCCAGGAACTTCTGAGCTCTATTTACAGTTCTGCCCTTGACTTACTGGTAAGTCACCTAACTTCTCTGTACCGCAGCTTATCCATATGTAAAATATGGATAGAAATACTTAGTGATTCATATTAAAGCCCTGCTCCTGCTCCACGGAAATCAGTGGGCATTTTGTTTCCATTTGTTAATGTTTGCACAGTGGTTTTGAAAACGTAGCCACTACTGTTTTGAAAAACTGTTAATTGTACTTGAAAGTGAGAGTGGGAAAGTATTGTGTTTAAGGAATCAAACTAAACAAGGAGAAACTGCAGCCTCTTTAAAAAATGGGGAAAAAACTTGTTAGGAACACACATTAATAAAGCGGAACAATTCTAATCTAGGAATGCTTTCCTCTAATACAGGTATCAGGGGGTAGCCGGGTTAGTCTGTATCCACAAAACAACAAGGAGTCCGGTGGCACCTTAAAGACTAACAGGTTTATTTGGGCATAAGCTTTCGTGGGTAAAAAACCTCACTTCCTCTAATACAAATATTTTTAATATCTAGACTGGGCTTTCAGAAGCGAATAATGCCAGCAGAGGTCAGAAAGGACCTTAATTTGTCAGAGGTTGGTTTGCAGTAGGGGATCTCTTTCCTGAGCAGTTTGACACTTTGTATCAGTTCCTGCTTGCTAACTAGAAGGATTAATGACCACTTTCCAATTCCATCTTCAGCTACTAACCACCTACTGTCATGCTCCACTTCCTTCTTTGCCAAGATCAGGGGACTAGAGACATCTAATGGAAGCTTTAAGCATAGCAGGATATTTGTTTCCAGTACAGCACAATTTTTCTTTACGGAACATTAGTTCCAATATTTAACTCCTAAGATACCCCCAAAGTGAATGTGCCTGAGGCTGGTGAAATGGCACTTATCTGGCTGTAGACATCTCTGCATATGGTATCAGGGCACCCTATGGAAAAAACAAACTATGTAAGTGTCTTACAGACATGCACAAATTAATTCAGACAGGTTTCTGCATATTGCATTGCTCTCTTTCAGCTCTGTTCTACCCTACCTTAAAGGGCATGCAAGGGGTTCTAGGCAAGAGAGAATGTTAATCAGTTGCTACAGTATTACCTGCCTTTAAATGATACACCCAGATCAGATAAAGACCATTGTGAAAGATCTATGGTGCTGCATGTAAGAGAAGGGGAAATAAAAGAAAAACTGGAGATTAAAGGAAAAGAGAATTGGTCAAAAGGGCAAATTCCTTTTATTCTCCTTTTCAACTGTGTGATATCTTTGAGTGAAATGGAGAAAGTAAATGAAAGCTACTAATGCATGAGCATGTGATCATAGAAAATATACAGTCTTTTATCAGTCTTTGCCAAGTAGAGAGATAGGTGCTGTTCCCAAAGGCCATGTTGAGCCAGCTGGATAAAATATGCAATTAAAAATGCTCCTTCAAGGAGAGGATCTATAGCTGCGCATTTTACTGACCTGCTTGGAGAGTCCCTCAGGAACTGCACACTTGATGACCCGTGTAGAATGGAGGTTCAGCATGGGATTTAGAATAGAGCCTTTGCTTAGAAAAGCTAGTGATTTACATACTAGCATGATTTATAAAATCCAGAAGCCAATTTTTTTGTGGAAAAAAAAATCCATAAGCTGCTGGACAAATAACTATAGGCCAAAGAGGAGGCAGAATTCGGAACCACCCATGGCACCCCCCCTTCTGCAACGGAATCCTTTTATTTGTATAGAGCTAAAGCCTGACAAGTGCTGAACGTTTGAAATTCCCATGGATTTAAATGCATGTGCTCAGCCCTTCTCAGGAGTTGGCGCATTGGTCGGAGGGTGGTACAGGGGTTAGAATCCAGACTGACCTGCTCTTTTCTCAGTTTTGACCATGGGCAAATCATATTAACCCCTGACCCTATGCCTCAATATACCCATCTGTAAACCAGAGACAATATCAACCTCCCAGGAGCATTGTGAGGCTTAACTCAGTAATTGTTTGTAGAATGCTTTGACATACTTGGATGAAAAACGTTACAGCTGTGTACATCAGTAGTAGTATTTTAAGGGAGTGCTTTAAGTTTTTGAACTCTAAACAAGGCCAGCAAAAGGCCCAGCGCCTCAGTTTGTGCAAGCAGTTGTAATGTTAACCTGGCTCTCGACTCGAAAAGCTGGGATAGAAGGCCTCCATTGGCTAATCGGCGCATTCATAACGGCTCCGGGATCACTGGGGGAGCAGCTGCACCTTGTTTGAAAGAACACAGTGTGCATGCTTCCTTCACCGGCCTTGCCCCACTAGCCCATTTGGAAGAAGTTTGGGTTATGACCATACATTTGTGCACATGAACTAGGCTACCTATCATCCAGCCCAAAGCAATTAAGTGACTTGCCCAAGGCCACACTGCAATAATTGACAATGGGGGATTAAAACTCAGGACTCCCTGGCACCCAGGCCTGTGTCTGAGCCACTAGGCTACGCTGCATTTCATAAACAAAGCGACGTGAGCTTAGTCTATCCAGCGCAAACTTGGTTTTGACTCGACTACTTTGTGATGCTTTAGCTTCATTTAATACTATAACATCCCAAAATCATCATATTTGCAGGTAGTTTAGTGCCTGGTTCAAATTCAATGGAGCCTATCAACTTCAGTGAGCTTTGAACTGTGCTCATATTGTGCACTTGAGAATCACATACCAGGTGCACTAGCCTTAAAATATATACAGCTGTAAAACATATGACCCCTGCCTATATTTACTTGTTAAGTAGGGTACTTCGTGTTTCAATGCTACGTTAGTGAAAATGCATTTACCACAGTTCTCCAAAAAGATACTGTGAGCACCCTTTGGTGTGTCCACGAACCGTGCAAAAAGAAATACCCATTGGGTTGTGCTAGTGCAGGTACCTGCTGTGCTATTCCCAGTCACAAGGAAAACATCCAGGCCAAAGTCAATTCCTCTTGTAACACCACTGAAGTGAGTGGAGTCATACCAGCGATGAATCTGGGCCCCACTTCCTAAACTCCCATGAGACCAGCCATCCTGGGAGTTGTGTGCATTTCATTCATATTAACTTTCAGTGGGGGCTGCTGCATACAACTGCTGGGACAATCAGGTCCCTAGTTACTACACTGGGTATTGAGACAATTCTGGGATAAAATGATCTGACAAACAATATCTGAGAATTTAGCATTCAGTTCATGGTTATCTTCCTGCTGGCCTGAAATTAGCCAGGTGTCTAATACATGGAAAAAGCAGGTTTGTAATGATGGCACAGTATTTTAGTACATGTGTGGCTGGTTACTCAATATGCAATACAATGTAGACCCAACTGGCCATAAAAATATTCTTAAGAGAAAGAAGAAGGCGATGTCTATGCAAAGATCGAGATAACAGCTGGATTCAAGCAGGCTTATTAGGGTAGCATCGTATGGCTAGCCAAGGAATGAAAAGAGGCTCTGATGTTTTCCTGGGCTGAAGCTCTTTTGATGTTAAGAAACTTTAGGATTAAAAAATATGTTTTCCTTTTCAAAACAGGCTGCCCCAGTGCCTATCCCGCCCCTGGACACAGGACAAAGATGTCATAGCTTTCAGGACACTGCCCATTTGTCAGCATCCAGACCCCAGTAGAACAAAGGGCTGGATTCATTAACAGGCTCAGCCATGAACATGTTCCAACCCTATCCCTCCCCTGACTTCTGACTCACTGTTCAAACAAAAAATGAATTGTGATTGGATTTTGCAGCCTTTGAGGTCACCAACCCGATCACCAGTCTTTGGGAATTTTTGATGGCCCCTATATGAATGAGGCTTCACAAGAATATGAGCTTGGATATTACATCATTTTTTTCCAGTTTCAAAGCAGGGTAAAAGTGATACAAAACCACAACCAAAGGAGAAACAGGAAATAATCCCAAAGTAAAATTGTGTAGTGAATTCAAGCCAGATCTGATTGTTCACAAACACTGCTGGAGCTTTAAAAATCCCACCCAAAAGGAGTGTCATTTTCACAGGAACTCAGTGTTATTCAGTGCAGGTCACTCTGCAAGACGTATGGAATTTCAGGGTCTAGCCCTGTATCACATTTATTCAGCACATTCACGTTCACTTTATTCAGCATCTAGGGCTTGATCCAGCAAAGCACTTGCTTAATTTAGAGCACCTAAGTAATCTCATTGCTAGCAATAGGACTATTCACATGCTTAAAGTTAAGCACAGGTTTAAGTACCTTGCTGGATTAAGAGCTAAACATTTCAGAATCTATTATAATACAATGATTATCCCATAGCAGTCATCTCTATGGTCATACAAATGACCATGACACAGACAGATCAAAAAACCAATACATTTATATTAGACCGACTTTGAGGTAATGAACAAATTATACACATATCAATGTGTGTATATTTTCATTATATATATCTCTGTACAAAACCTATGATACCACTTGATATGCTCTACATAACAAATTTTTAGTCCTTCATATTAGTCAGCATACGGTGTTATGTGGGTACCTGTTATACTTGTTTGCCATTATTAACATATTTCCCTATGTACATTTTTCAAAGACTAATTTCCTCTAGGCAAGAGCATTATCGGTTTAATATATCTAATAAGGCCTCAGACAGAGCACTATATCCTGCATTGATTATTTCACCTAATAAGTTCTTTCCTGTCTTTAAGCTCTATGACTTAAGACCTATGATTTCAGAAATCTACTTGCCAGGATCAAGTTGATTGTAGAAGAGTATAAGAAGCTCGTATGGCACCAAGCTAACTGCATTTGAAATAAGCCACCTGCTACTACATACAGGCAGATAGCGAGGAAGACATTTTGGCAAATCAGAAACTGAGTTTCAGTTTGCCATGTTCCTGCACTTTCAATATTTGCTATGAATGAGTGATGTTTTGGTCATTCAAATATTGGCAGAAGGTAATGTTTGGAGGCTGGAGCGGAAAATCAGTTTGTGATTAAACACTTTTTTTCAGAAGAGGGAGTAGTGCACTAGCTAATCCATGGCCTTTACATTAAATCAGAGATAGGAACAGCAGGAGCATCTACCTCGTCACACATATGGGATGTCACAGCATCCTCTTTCTTTTCAAGGTGAATCCCCCCACCACCACCCAGCAGTAGTACCCCTATAACCTGCTCTGTTAAACTTGGCAAACATACTGCATTATTTTCCACAGCAGACTGCAGAGGCCTCTAGGCGAGCATGTAACTTCCACTGAGGTGAATGGAAGTTGCATGTGTGCAACTGACAAAATAAGATAGTCCTCAGACGTTCACAGGGGACACAGTGACTTTCCACTACAGATACTATTTGCTGCAAAGTATATTTGGAAAAAAAAAATATTTAAGGTGATAAATAAATACAATGGAAATTGAAGACCCCATATTTGCAGATCTTGGACCTGAATCTTGGGTCTGTGAGCTGTGCTCAGTGCAGGACCTTAAGAGAAGAATGGGGGCTTTAGGTCTTCCTTACAGCTCTCCAGTTATGGGGCTGGCCAGTGCCAATCCAGCTTGGCATAAGTTAGAGCAGCCTCAAGGAAAAGTACTCTACTTTACAGCCAACTGCCCATGGCTGCCAGGGGCATTCCAACAGCCACGGATAGCCAGAGCACAAAGGGCTTTTGGCCATGCCCCTCTGGACAAGGAGCTGTGGAGGGGGTAGCTTCTACACCAGGTGAGGACACCTTTTATGCTGAAGGAACTCTCGGGTATCTGGTTAAGAGGCTTTTCATGGCCCCCTTTGCACGGAGAGAGTGCTGCAATGGGGCAGTAGTGGAACAGAGAATCTGGTTGGGTATGAAGATGCTGAATGGGTTGAACAGTTGTGTAATCAAACACAAGAAAAATATGAAAAGACATTTGAGAGAGAGACTTCTGACATGCTGACTGGCTCCAGTGCTAGCTTGCCTTCTGTACTGTCTGTCAAGTGCCAACATCAGTACTGAATTGGGAGCGAAAGGGGGAAAATTCATTCTGGTTTCATGATGGGTGCCAAAAAGAGAACAAACCTTGGTCCTGCAATCCTAATGCGGGCAAATGCTCATTGACTTACAGGGACATTTTGCCTGAGTAAGGACTGCACGATCAGGGCTGCAGAGGTCAGGGTACTTGGTCTAGGTCAGGACAGTACTGGGCCTGTATCACTTTTTCCTTAGCAAGTGTCTGTATGTCTGGGAGAGGAGGAAAGAAGGCAACTCAGACATGACAGATTGCTGCAAGAGATTAGATATTTTTGGAATTCTTATATTAACCCTTTCTATGCTGTAGGATGGCCTGATCCTGAAGCATGTTGAACAATGGGAGTAGAAAGCACTCTGTACTTTGCAGGATCAGGCCTTTCATATTTAGTTTTGGTATCATGATACCCAGCTGTAGTTAGCATTTTTCATAACATTTTGGCTCAAGGGCATATAAACATGTTCCCACTAAAATGAACCAGCTGACGGCCTGTGTTCAGTTAGAATACAAGTGTTGCTTTTACCTCTTCAGATCACATTAAACCTTGGCCATTGAGCTAAGAAGAACTTCACGAGACCTTGCTTGCTGATATGAAAAATAGTTGCCTTCTCATGCTATATTTGCCAATTCTGTTAATCTGGAGGTTTGCTTCAGACCAGACAAAAAGACAAAAGCCTTCTGTAGTGGTCCTTTGCTCACAAAGACCTGGATTTGAAAAACACTTATGCACATGTGTAACTTTATGAACGTGAGTAACCCACTGACGTCAATAGGACTGCTCACATGAGAGAAGTCATGCATGTGTATGTTTGCAGAGAAACTTTAGGTCCCAATTTGGAAGGAATGAGAGCTGACTCCCCAGTCTCCAGGAAAAGTATACTGTATTCTTATTCCAGTAAATGCATCGTTCTTGCTGAGAGAATTGCCTCTAAAATTAAGTTTAACAACTCAAATGGTTGAAAATATTTCTTCAGCACCAAGGTTGATGAAAGTTGCTACCTGTGAGTGCTGGCCACAAGAAAGAAAAATCACAACATAATGATTTCTCTGCTAGGTTTTGATTTGTTCATTTTGGATAATCTCTAAATTACTTTTTAGTAGCAGTTTTAAACTAGTATCCTATATTATATCTCCTTGCAGTTTTAAGGTAACATTAAACAAATGTATTGCTGTTTTTTAATCTCTTTGTTTGTTCCTATTGCATCTTCTGAGTCTCATTTGCTTAATTTACTGAAAACTAAAGTTAGTATTACAACAGTCCTAGCTTAATAACACTCTGTTTGCACAACTAGATAATCACCTCACCTACCACTGAAATGCATTCACCTCTGGGGTAGAATGCAGCAGCTGTTTAATAGCACACAGCCGTGTATGACTGTGATTCTCAGCTCCCCCCCACCCCCCCCAGGATCCAAACACGCATCCATAGTTTCTTGCTATGACCTACTTAGTTTTCCAATCTTGTGCATTTACAAAGAGTTGTGTGATTGAGGTCATGGCTGCTTCTTGGGTGCTGGGGCCTGTTGCTGGGTACGTCAGCATGCAGGGCCTGATGAATGGGCGAGGTGCAAAGGCTAGAAACGGGCTAGGGAACCTGTTTGGGGAGTGGTCAATTTTTTTTGCCATCACATTTTAAGATCAATAGCTAGGAAAATAAATGAGCTTTACAGGGCCTCATGCCAATGAGAACAAGTTTTTTTAAAGTCTGAAATGCCTATATCTTGGGGGAGCATCCTGGAACCCCCATATTCCTCATTTTTATATAATCGTGATCTTACATATAAAGCATCCCTTGTTAGGCATCAGGGGAAAGGTTATGATCTGCTGAAATTCATTTGTCTATCCATATGTGTATATCATTAATGCATATGAAGTTGTGAAAATTGGGTTGAATGGTGGTCACTAAAACATGCTGTAAGTTGGGGAATCAGCCAGACATTAGCTCCCCCAGAGGCAACATGAAGGAAAGCAGCCAACGCCCAGGTGGTGTCAATCAACCCATCAACAACCATTGTCCAGCAGGGGAGCTACGATGCAATGACTCACCTGCATGAGGCCACACCGGGCAATTGCTCAGCCTTGCCTAGAGACTCAGCAAGGCCCACCCAGACACGCCGGGACTTGCGTTTTCCAAGCACATGGGCTGAGGGTATAAAACAGACAGAGTGGACACATACTGGGTCTTTTCTCCTGCCCCCACCTATGCTGCAAGCAACTAAGACACTGAGAAGAAGACAAGACAAAAGTCTAGAAAACATGACGTATGAGGGAAGATTGAAAAAAATGGGTTGTTTTAGTCTGGAGAAGAGAAGATGGAGAGGGGACATAACAGTTTTCAAGTACACCTCTACCCCAATATAACGTGGTCCGATATAACACGAATTCAGATATAACACAGTAAAGCAGCGCTCCGGGGAGGCGGGGCTGCGCAATCCGTTGGATCAAAGCAAGTTCGATATAACGCGATTTCACCTATAACGGGGTAAGATTTTTTGGCTCCCGAGGACAGCGTTATATCGGGGTAGAGGTGTACATAAAAGGCTGTTACAAGGAGGAGGGAGAAAAATTATTGTTCTTAACCTCTGAGGCTAGAATAAGAAGCAATGGGCTTAAATTGCAACAAGAGAGGTTTAGGCTGGACATTAGGAAAAACTTCCTAACTGTCAGGGTGGTTAAGCACTGGAATAAATTGCCTAGGGAGGTTGTAGAATCTCCATCATTGAGGATTTTTAAGAGCAGGTTGGGGGATGGTCTATCTAGATAATACTTAGTCCTGCTTTGAGTGCAGGGAACTGGACTAGATGACCTCTTGAGGTCCCTCCAGTTCTATGATTCTAAGACTCCAACAGAGGAGATGGCCCAGGTTTAAGGAACAAACCTGTAAATTAAGGACTGCAATATCCAATGAAAAACTGCTTAATCTAGATGTTGCCCAGTCTAATAGGGTTGAGAGTTTAGACTGCATGCTTATATTTTATTTCTTTTGGTAACTAACTCTGACTTTTTGCCTATCACTTAATATCACTTAAAATCTCTCTTTTGCAGTCAATAAATTTGTTTAACTGTTTATCTTTACCAGTGAGTTTGTATGAAGTGTGTGGCAAATCTCAGGTTTTGCAAAGGCTGGTGTATAACCACTTTCCATTGCTGAAGTGGTGAACCAATTAATAAATCTGCACTGCCTATCTTGAGCAATGCAAGACGGTATATTCCTGAGGTACAGTGCTGGGAGGATTTGGCTCTGGTGCCTTTTTCTGTGTGATTTATGAGTGGCTCTGGGAGCATTAATGCAATCTAGCTGGGTGTGCGGATCCACATGCTGTTGTGCTGAGTGATCACAGCATCTAGAGGGGTTTGCTGCTGGTCACTAGCAAGGCATTGTGAGAGACAGCCCACGCTGGAGAGAGCTAAGGGGACACAGCGGTCCCAGGCTGCACCCCGGAGGGATCACGTCACACCTATATTTCTTATGTGTGTTAGTACTACTTCAGCACATGACAAGAAAAAGCAGCATAAGTAAAGAGGAAACTAGAAGCATTCCAATGAGTGTAAATACTTTGTTTCTTAGTCACAGCATGTTTTCCAAGTATTTGACAATTGGATTGTACCTTTAAAGTCATAACATGTTACCTGAAGATGTCACTTGATTATAGCCTAGACATGAATGTATAATATTAATTTTAAAAGAGCCAATTAGATTCAACATTTTTGTGTAGTTATTTCATAACAAGTGGGATTATTGCAGTGTGTACTGTATATTGATCATTTTAGTTTTTAGAAGCTGTTTCTTAGTTTGTTGTCTTAGCTTTTTAAAGGCTAAAAGCTAAGACGTATCTCAGTGACTAAGATTAAAAAAAACAGCAAAAAGATTTTGTTCAGTCTTTGAGGGGAAAAAAAAAATCTTTGAGCAAGGACAAAACATGAAGTATCTTATCCAAAAAGGTGGATTTTTCAGAACGTTATGAATATGTGAGAACAGGAGGATATAATGGAAAGTGTAAAAACAATCTCAACAGTGTTGTTTGTTATCAAGAACCCATTATAATTAATTTTATCTGTAGCTGCAATTAAATTGCTACAGTATTCAGAATTTCAATCCTATATCATGTTGGGATGAAGTTTCACAATGAAACAGATGACATAACACAGCATGAAAGCTGTCAATACAAATTATGAGACACAGTAGTGGGACCATCTATTCTCTCAGAGAATTCAAGAGTGAAATCAGAGATGCAATATAGGCTACACTGTAAGAGAGGTAAGACTCTTCTAGGTACTACTGGGGGAATTCTGCACCAAAAAAAATTAACATTTCTGCACACAATATTTTAAAAATTTGCAATTTTTTTTGTCAAAACAACAATATAATCATGCCAGTTTCAATTATTTTGGTAATTTATTTCATAATACTTATTAGCAAGTATGTCTGTAACAATGCAGACAACAAAAAAGATCCAGGAAATGTTTTTTGACAAATAGATTCCTTACTAGGCATATTAATACAGAACTTTGAGTAATAATTAATTTAAACTACAATACAGAACCGTATTTCCCACACCCCTCAGAAGCAGTGCAAAGGCTTGGGGGAGTCAGGGATAATGGAGGAGCTGAGGGACAGGGAAGTAATTGCTGGGAAGGAGCCTGGGAGTGAACGTGGGTGTGGGTGGGAGAAGTATGGAATAGGGTTTTTTTGGGGGGGGGGGGGGGGGGGGGGAAGGGATTGTTAAGGAGCTGGGGAGCCTCCTCCATGCAGATCCTGGTTGACCCCTAGCCTCTCCCATTCAGTCAGGCACATCTGCCCGTGTCCTTGTGTGTTCCTGCACCCCCATTCAGCCAGGCATATCTACACAAGTCCCCATGTGGCCCTGCACCCCCACTCCTATTCAGCCCTTGGCTCAACGTTGTCACTCCACTAGCTCCTGTGACCCTGCCCCAGTCTGTTCCCCCGATTAGCCCTTCTTAACCCCAATCTGTGAGACTCCCCAGCAGCAGTGTGCCCCACTCTGTTCCCCCCCCCATATCCCATGACTCCTCACCTGACCCCGTGGGCTAGGCGCTGTGAGGAAGCCAGTCTCTGCCCCTCCTTTGCCAGGGCTGGCTGCTCTGGCCTGTGATCCAACTGCCCTCTCTTCTGGCACCACATCAGCCCCTGGTGGGCAAAAGGTGTAATTACAGCTTCTCTTCGCCTCCCCATCAGAATCAATTATTCTGAAGGAGGGAAAAAGAAATCTGCGGGGGACCAGAGATGACCCGATAGTGGTGGTGGTGGGGTGAGGGGAGAACAACTTAAAGGTTTGGCCACCTCCAAAGAGCTCAAGTCACACATCCCCCACACAAGGCCCCTTCCTGTACCCTCAGTCTCCCCTCCTGGAAAGCAGCGGCTCCTCCCTGCAGCTCCCAGCTGTTGCTCCTGCCTTTCCCCATGGGGCGCAGCTCACCGGCTCCGGCAGCTGCCATGCAGGGAGGGGTCCGGCCACACCATGTGACAAAGCAGGGCCGGCAAATCCTGGCAGAAAGCTGAGTGGGGCAACGTGACCCCGCATGTCCCCCACACGCATCACCTCTGCAGGGGACATTCATTCTGCACTTGTGAATGGCGCAAAATTCCCCCGGATTATCTAGACGAGCTCACAACAGGCACTGCTACATTTTATAAAGGGCACCAGGCATGGATGACACGTTTGTATAATTTTTGGTGGTGCCCAGAACAGGTCCAAGCAGAGCCATCCTGTCCAAAGGACGGTTCTGGGCAACTGCCCTGGGCCCCGCGCTTTGGGGGGCCCCGCGCTTCAGGGCAGCCTGGGGGGTTAGAGAACAAGGCAGGAACCATCGCAGCCATGGGCAAATGCTTTAGGTCACCACCAAACTGCTGCCGAGCTTAAGAGTTGGCCTGCTGACTCTACCCACCAATCAAGTGATGCAGCCAATCAGGCTACTACAGGCCAGCTGTGCTCCTTAGGTTGCTCAGAGACTGGCTCTGCTGCAGGCCCTGATTCTTGACACTGACCCCATCAAATACTCAAAACCCCGAGTGGACAGCTCCTTCCCCTCTGCGTTTGTTTACTGTAAACTTAGTGGTTGGAACTTTCAACACAAGAAGAAAACAATTAAGTTACTGCACACTGTATATTAATGCCATAGCAGCATTATGCCTCCCATACCTCCCCATGGTGCAGGCTAACTCCACATAACCCCTTCAGTGGGGGCATCTGGCCCTTGCTGAATTAGAAAGGAATGTATCTTTGAATTCCAGATGTGCGCACACCTACCCTCTGATCCTGCAGTTCTCACTCAAATAAAATTCCCATTACATTCAATGGGAATTTTGTCCAAGTATCAGCTGCTAAACTGGATCCTTTAGAATCCTAAGGAGACAAAACAGCACGGGGGAAAAGCAACTGAAACATCTATTCCAGGGGTGGGCAAACTATGGCCCAGGGGCCACATCTGGCCCTCCAGACATTTTAATCCGGGCCTTCGAGCTCCTGCCAGGGCGTGAGGTCCGGGACTTGCCCCGCTCCGCGCAGCTCTTAGAAGCAGTGGCGTGTCCCCCCTCCAGCTCCTATGCATAGGGACAGCCAGGGGGCTCCGCATGCTGCCCCCGCCCCAAGAAATCCTCCACGCTGTCTGCTCAGTGTCCATTGTCCCAGAGGCGGTCATAATCTCTTTAAACACGTCATCACTATTCTCTTTTGCCTTCGTCTTATCTGGGAGAGCCTCTCCGCCAGTGTGGAGGAAGAGCTGAAGGCCACACTTTCAGCTGTAAGCCATTGAAAGCAGAAAGCAACCATTCTCCGTGCAGACCCAGGATCTAGTGCAGAGTTGTTTGTTTTTTATATAATCACTCCCCTGAATCCACGCAAGTGTAAAACAGAACATTTTCATTTACACAAGGTATTCACTGAACCAGTTTTCTGCCCAGCCATGGTGAGTTTGGCCCTGGACTGTCAGTAGCATTGAGTGGGCAACCTGCAGCAGTATCAGAGGCGAGCAGGGGGCCATGCCACCTCCCCTTTGTAAGATGGATATTGTCTGGAGGTCGGGGGGCCAGTGTTCTCCCTCCCAAGCCGCAAGTCTTGACAGAGGCGGCGCTGGGGGTGTGTGCTTGCAGTGCTCTATGTCACCACAACATTTTCCTTCCCCACCACCTGCCTCCCCCGCCCCCACTGCTGCTGCTCTCTAGCACCCGGGGCTTGCAGTTCAAGCAGTTGAAACTAAAATTACCACCATCACCCCTAGGTCCTGAGGGTAACAGAGGTGGCAAGGGACCATCTGCTGCAAGTGTCTGGGTACAGACCAGGTCCTTATGCGGCTATGCTGTGTACTGCCATGATGCCAGCTGAATGGATTGCAGGGGACCCCCACAAAAGTTTCCAGGAAAGCTCTATGGAGGATTCCCTGGCCATCCCTGTGTACGTAATCTGTCTTTTTCACAGGGCATCCTCTGCCTGGCTGGTGCAGCCACTGGAGAGCAGATAGCAACTCTACTTCAACTGTTTTTAAATAAAAAAATAGTGTATAAGAACATGTGACCCCAAAATATCAACTGGAATGGCCTATTCACCAGAGGTGCCTTCCCCAGTATCACGCTCAGCTGTGCTGCAACTGGCTGGACTGCTCCAGGGTTAAAAACAGCGCCTGGCTCTCTGGGACAATGGATCCCCCACTCACCTGTCTCCCATGCTCCTCTTCCAAGACCTTCTCCTCAGTGTTGCCTGCGTGGGGGTCGTGGTGGGAGTCGCTGCTGTAAAAGCAGCATGTCTGGGGTGCTGAATCAGAGCAACTGTTCACCTCCCTTGCCTTGATTTTCCCACAGCACTGCTGTGTATCCCCGGTGTAGCCCTTCTCCCCCATGCCCCAGGCAATCTGGTCATAGATGTCTGTTTCTATGGCTGCATCTGAGCTGTGACTGCGCAGACTCCTCTCCCCACCACCTCCTGGGCACTCCAGGCAGGAGCGCGTTTGGAGCGTGGAACCAGCGGGGATCAGCTGTGCTGGCAAGCTCTCCACACTGAACAAACAGAAAATGGAAATTTAAAAGTTCCTGGTCCTTTAAGAAGGGAGGGGCTGTTTTCTGTGTACCTGGCTGCTAGACAGCGGAGTTGAGAACGGTGCCAAGACTGGTCACAGCGGAGCATTGTGGGACATCTCCTGGAGGCCAGTTAAGTCAATGTAAGCAACACTGTCTACACTGCCAACCCATCAACCTAACTTCGTCGAATTAAGCACCAAACCTCTCGCGCAGGTGGAGTAATTAAGTCGATGTAGCAGGTGGGATACGTTGGTGGAAGGGACCTGGTAGTGTCGACACAGACATTATTAGGTTGATGTTGACCTAACTGTGTAGTATAGACCAGGTCCCAGAACTTCCAGACCAGCTGTGAGCTCTAATGAACAAAACAGCAGCAGAGTCAGACACACATACTCCTGGCATTCAATAGCTGTCTGACATGAGCTACTGTGACCATTTCAGCGATAATGCAGCAGAAATCACTTACACATAGCCAGCGTCACACCTTTCTCAGCGCTCCCTCCTCCCCAAGTCCTTGTTTAAAAGAGTATGTTTAAAATATTGCTGCAAATTGGACCAAACAGACAAGTTTGTTTATGAGACTGGATATTTGGAGTTAGCCATTTCCCATTTGATACCTGAAGGATTTGTTTACCAGATTTGATATTTCACCAACATTTCATTTAAAAAGAAATTAGCATGATCTCTAACTTTGAATAAACCTGTGCATGTGGAACCTAAGTTTCTAAGCACCTTTATTCTTGCAGCTGTTGCTCATTTAAGTAGACTCCACCCTACTTCAAATATTTTGTGTAAAAGGAATTCCCTCTCATCAATATGAGTGAGAAAGAAGTATGAGTGGAATCCAGGGAATTCTGTTATCAGCTCGACAGTGAGATGCACCTGTTTTAGAGAATAGATTTTATGTTCGTTGTACATTTTCTCATTATTGGCTAAGACTGTGGTTATTGTTGCCGATTTGTATTTATCAATGTTATTTTTCTATGCCAACACAGTGGACAAGGCATGTATGCAAAGCAATATTTGCATCTCTGTGAGCATTTACTAGTATACATATTGTTAATATGCACATAAACCTGATGTCATTCATATTTAAACACTGCCTTCTGAGACTTATGCCATCAGAGTTGAGGAAATGGAAATAGTCTGATTTGTATAATTTGGCTCAGTGGAGGCTACAGAATAGTTTTAATTTTTGTTTCCTTCACATACTTTGACACATGTATAGCTACTGTAATAAGCCACTTCAATTTTACTCCCATATAGGAGGAGTGACGAGGTGCTTAATACCCCCCAAAAAACTAATGAGTTTTCCTTTCTGGCTGATCTTTACAGTCGCCCACTCCTCAGTATTTACAGCTATTGTGCTTCATTTGCACTTCAAATCCCTCCCCCCACCACCACATTTGTATACATCCAAGGCCCTAAAGAAAAAACAGCTCCACATTAAAAGGCTATTACACATATATATGCTATTTAAGTAACCTGGAACACGTTTTTCATTAGGGAGAAAAAAAACTTAACATTTTAATTTCCAAAGAAGATTTAAATAAGATTAGACTTCTGTTCTGTATACTTTATCTTACAGATTTCATCCTTGTAAACGTTGGTCTAAACGTCTGCCAATTTCTCCTGTGCTTCATCTGGCAGTTTCTTGTGAATTCTACTTTAATCAGTTTCTCTCTTTTATTGGAATGATACTTTGTCAACCAAACAAACAATCTGTCTCTCTCCATTTGAATCCTTCCCTAAGTCACATTGAGCCTGATTTTTCACTGAATTGTGCCTTGTCTAGCCATTTACTCCTGTGCAGAGGGGGTGAAAAGTGGTCCTGTTATGCTTTGGTATCATTTCACACAGGGTGTTAATGACTCCTGAAGGCAGGGGGCAATCAGGGCTATTAGTTCTAATGCTGCTGTAAGTTGCACCCGTTTTACACTACTGAAAGTGGTAGCGAAATCAGGCCCGCTGCTTATGGAAAGCCTTTCAAATAAATAGTCAAAAACACCCATTCAAATACACAAATAAGGGCCCCAATCCTACAAACACTTAAATGCTTAAATGAAGCACCTCAATAGTTCTATTGACTTCAGGGAGACGACTCAAGGTCTTAAATACGTGCTTAAGGGTTTGCAGAATCAGCACCAAAAAGAGGACGACCCTGGGGAACACTCACCACTAGGGCACCTCCTCCTAGCTGCTTTGGGAATTAGCTCCTTCCAGGGCCAATGCCCCCTTCCATTGGTCATTCACACGCCATGCAGCCTCTCTCTCTCTCTCTCTCTGCGACTCAGAGAGCGCCCTTTTTGTGGGCTGGCCCTCCAGCCAGGTCACTATGTGTTTTCCCACTTCCCGGGTATCAAAGTCCCACAGCACTAATGGTCCCAGGCAGTCTTCAGATCCACTGCCCTGACTGTGCCACTTCCCCAGTGGCAGGTAGGGGAACCCAGGTCTGCCCTTTACTCTGGGTTCCTGCTCAGCCAAGGTCTGCAACGTCCCACTTTACTGCCATTTCCCTGAGCCTTTTCCTACTCAGCCTCTCTCAGGCTTTCATTCGACCACCCTTCTGGATAAACCCTTCCTTCAGGGCCTGGATCCCTGGGTTGCCTCCTGTCCCTCACTAACGTCCAGGAGTATGACTGCAGGTTCCCTCACTACAACCCTTTCTGCTGCCAACTTCCTAGCTTCATACTAGCCCTGCCTGTTCCTTCTTAGCTGGGCTTGGTCATCAATCTGGGGTTACTTAGGCTTCCTAATTCATCTCAGGTGCAGCCTATCTAGTCAACTGGCTCCTTTTCAGCCTGATTAACCCTTTCCAGGCTAGTGTGGGGTGAACACCCCATTGCAAGGATCCACTCTATTTTAAGGTCAGACCTTCATCTGTTTTTCCAGTGACCAATTCTGCTCATAAGGATACCCCCCCCACCCAACCAAATTGTCTTTGTTGAGATTTTACAGCTGTAAACAAGGGAAGAATCTGCCCTCCAGCATTTCCATGTAGAACTGCGTTATCTGTTTCATTCAGAATGCAAGTTAGTTGTTGGGCAGACACTGTTTCTCCCTATATTTTGTACAGCATCAAGTACCCTGTTGGTAATCAATAATAATCATAATATTTTCCCCAGGAATACATGGACTGACTTGCCAGCTTTATGGCCTTTATTGCCTATAATCACCTTTATTGATTATATTTTGTATATTTTCATGTCAACATGACCAGATGTGAGGCTTTGTTGGTCTGGAAAGTAGAGGTAAAATATAACAAACTTGTGTCTAAAATTAGAGTTTTAAAAAGCAAGAGAAATGCTAGAACAAACACACCCTGAGCAGCAACAATTTCAGTGTTACTAAAGAGCATGGGGGATTAAAAAACCCAACTCCAGTACACATTTTACTAACTTGTATGTAGAGTAACTGGAACAACCAACTCTCCACCCACACATATGTATTTCCATAAAACATTGTTGTGGGATCGCCAGAACTGACTCCTAATTAATCATGCTTCATCATTCGATGGGGAAAGCTCATTCAGACTGAAATTTGACCATTGGTTTTTAATTTTGATGCAGTTTTTCATCCTAATAGCTATTCCACCTGACACTGTATTACCTTGGTGCAAATTAAATACAATAAAATTGCTAATCAGCCCATTAGAATATGCTGACAGGGTGAAATCTATTAGCTGTAGGATAGTCTTCCCCGCCAATGCATTTTGCACTAAATCTGCATGATACCCAAATTAATTCAGATGTATATCGCCATTTCGAAACACTGCATGAGCACACACACTTACCCATGAGTAACCAGACCATCCACTGCATAGCCCCATCACCCCATACAAACTCAGGTGAAACAAAATTTATCTCTAAGGATGTGGAGAAAATATTTGACACAAAAGAATGAATATGTTTTTAGAGCAGACATTGTATAAGAGGATAGCCATGCTGTAAGCCCTTACTAGTTTGAGTAGTGCCATTGACTTCAAAAGGGACTATTCACACAAGTAAAGGTTTGCAGGACTGGGCCCAAAGACAAATGTTTCTTTCCAGGATCTGTGCTCCCATCTCTTGAGGAATTTTGAAAACTTGCCCCTAAAAAAAACCCCTAGAATTCTTAATTCAAAATTAAGAGTCAATTTTGGACTAATGTAATTATGAAAGCAAAATTTGTGCTTTAAAATTACATTTAAAACATGTTTCTTTAGAATGTTTGATCATAAACTAAGACAAGAGACTTTGAGAGGTTGAACATCTTCATATTATTGTTTTACAGTCCCTAAATAGTCAATCTAATTTCTTTGCACATCACGACAACTGAATACAATAGCTATGTATGGTCCCATCTAATGTGCCCATCACCATAGTATCTAGGCATGGGTGGCCATTGCCTCATTTTCACTGCCTGGTAGGGTAGTTTAGCTCTCTACCCTCCAAGGGTAAACAGAAGTCCAAACCAAACAAACCAGCCCTTCCCAGGTTTCTTCCTTTTCAGGTGTTTCTCCCGAGGGCCCAAACTCTGCCTAGTGCATTGGTGATCAAAGTTCCAGCAAATAACACCAATCTTTGGTCACTCTGGTCCAAGGTTCACCACCAAGCTTTACCATCAACTTGCATCCTACCGTGAGGCGCTTCCGTTGTTCTCCATTAGAAACTCTGACCTTGGGCCTCTCACAGGAAGGAGACGACTGCTGTAGGGCTCCATCTCACGGTACTTTTCTGCCCAAGGTCAATTCTTTGATCCAAAGACACATCTCTCCACTATCACGTGTGACAGGTTGGATCACAGAAGCCCCCTTGGGAACTGCCAACTGATGTGCCAAGACTACTTCTGTCCCTGCTTTCCCTGCCAGCTTGGGACTCCAGCACCCTGTCTTGCTGAGCCAGATACTCCAGTCTGCTCCAACACAGACCCAGGGTCTGAACCACATGCCTCAAAGCTGCAGACTTAACTGAAAGCAACTTAAGAAGTGTTCCTGTCTTTAACACTCAGATGCCCAACTCCCAATGGGGTCCAAATCCCAAATTAAGTTTTATACAGGGTAAAACAGATTTTACAGGGTAAACTCATAAATTGTTTGCCCTCGAACACTGATAGAGAGATGTGCACAGCTGTTTCCCCCCCCCGCCAGGTATTAATACATACTCTGGGTTAATTAATAAGTAAAAAGTGATTTTATTAAATACAGAAAGTAGAATTTAAGTGGTTCCAAGCAATAGCAGACAGAACAAAGTGAATTACCAAGCAAAATAAAATAGAACACGCAACTCTATGTCTAATACAGTAAGCAAACTGAATACAGATAAAACCTCACCCTCAGAGGTGTTCCAGTAAGCTTCCTTTTACAGACTAGCCTCCTTCTAGTCTGGGTCCAACAATCACTCACACCCCCTGTAGCTACTGTTCTTTGTTCCAGTTTCTCTCAGGTATCCTTGGGGGTGGAGAGGCTATCTCTTGAGCCAGCTGAAGACAAAATGGAGGTGTCTCCCAGGGGTTTTAAATAGAGTCTCTCTTGTGGGTGGAGACCCCCTCCTCTCTCCTATGCAAAGTTCAGCTCCAAGATGGAGTTTTGGAGTCACCTGGGCAAGTCACATGTCCATGCATGACTCAGTTTTTACAGGCAGCAGCCATTGTTTACATGCTACCCTGAACATCCTCAGGTAGACTCCTTATGTGGATTGGATCCTTCCACAATTCATTGCCCTTTAAGTGTTTCTTGATTGGGCACTTAATTTGCACATTCCTTTCTCAAGAGGCTGACCAAATGCTTTACTAAGGCTACTTAGAAATCAAGCAAGTACACAGCCAATATTCATAACTTCGAATACGACACGTGCATACAAATAGGATGAATAGATTCAGTAGATCATAACCTTTACAGCGATTATGTTTTATGCTACATATGCCATGTAACATATTCCAGTTATATCATATAAATTCATAAGCATATTTCCATAAAGCATTATGGGGTGCACCGTCACATCACGTTCCCAAAAAATGCCCCTCAAGCTGCAAATAAACCAACCGCCTGCCCAGGGTTTCTTACCCTGCTGTCTTCCTCCTGCCTTTTCGACCTCCTCCTCCTCCCACACTCCTTCAGTAACCTCTTCCCCAAAGCCCCCCCCAAGCTTTTCTCCTGAGTGGCGGTACCCAGAGTTCCTGACCCTTTCCCAAGCTCCCTCTCAGGAAAGAAGCCCACAGCCTGTTCCTTCTGAGCTCTCTACCTCAGCCTGTGCCTTCTCAGGCTCTCTGATTGGAGAGACTCAAAGCATCTGCCCTTTCCCTCACTCAGGAAAAGGAGTTGCTTATATACAGCTTCCTTTCTAAGCATTCTTCATTAGATCTACAACTCCCTTGTCACTGGGAGCTACCCTTCACTCCCCCACATATATCTATCCTGGAGCGAAACCAGGAATCAGGTACTGTTGGGCTTTTATTGGGCCTACATGCTCTGTGACAGCCCCCTGTACAAAATGACAACTGCATAATTTAGGCCTCAAAGAAGGACCTTATCCACCTCACACAAACACAGTAAGCTACTATTCCACATGGAATCAACCTGCATGGTTGTCTTCCTGAAGAAACTCAGCTGTTGCCATCAGAAGGGTCTATTGCTGTGGGAGTGCTTGCTAGGGTGACCAGATAGCAACTGTGACAAAACAGGACAGGGGGTGGGGGGGTAATAGGTGCCTGTATAAGAAAAAGTCCCAAAAAACGGGACTGTCCCTTTAAAAACGGGACATCTGGTCACCTAGTGCTTGCTTAAAGACAGAAGTCTTTACTCCTGAGGGCATTCTGCGCCAAAAAATTAAAAAATTCTGCACACAGTATTTTAAATTCTGCAAAATTCTGCAAATTTTATTTGTCAAATGAATGTGGAGGCTCCAGCATGGCATTGGGGAGCACAGGCCACTGGCTGCACAGAGGTGGGAGATCACTGTGCAGCTCCCCCCCAGGACACAGACTCAGCGGTGACGCTGCACCCAACCTTGACACAGCACAAAGACTGGGCCTGCCCTAGAAACACCCCAGGACCCTGCCCCTCTGTGCCAGGTGCACCAGGTATGGGCAGGCAGGCTCAGCAAGGCAGGATCCAAGTGTGGAGGGATCCAGGTGTGGGCTGAGAGGGTTCTGTGTGGGGCAATCTGGGTGCGGGTGGCTCAGTGAGGGATCCGGATGTGTGTGTGGGGGGGGATCTGGATGCACAGGGGCTGGGTGTTGTGGGGTTCTGGGTGCAACAGTGAGGGGACTCTGCAGGGACGTCCAGGTGAAGGTGGTTGGGGCTCAGCGGGAGTGTGTGTCTGGGAGTGGGGGTGGGAAATAGAGCTCAGCATGGGGGTCTGGGTATGGGGAGCTCAGTAGGAGGGTCCAGATGCTGGGGGAGTAGGGCTCAGTGGGGTGGGGATCCAGGTGCAGGTGGTTGGGGCTCAGTATGGTGGGAATCATCCAGGTGCAGGGAAAGTGGGGCTCATCGGGGGGTTCTGGAGTGTAGGGGTGAGGCTCAGCAGGAGGGTCTGGGTATGAGGGGGTCTGGATGCATGGGAGTTTAATGGATGGGGAGCAGCTCCCTGTACAGTGATCCCTTCCCCTGCAGCTGAGGAGCCATGCGTGCAGGAAGTGTGTGTGTGGTGGGGTGCAGTTTGCAGTTTTCTACAGCCAGGGGAAAAAATCTGGGGATGAGTCTGACAGCCCTGGCTGCTGTGCAGGGGAAGAGGAAATCCTGTCCTTCCCAGCCCCACTGGGATTAGCAGCTGAGCCCGGTGCCGGGTAGGAGCCACCAGCCCAGTGTTCCCCAGTCCCACCCCCTACCCCACAGTGATTTACCTCTCTGCTGGGTGCCCTGGGCACCCAAAACATACCACTGGGGAGGGTCGTATCACTGCTCTTGTGACTTCCCTTTGCTTTCCCGTCAGAAAGTCATTTTTCTGCAGGGAAGCAAAGAAATCTGCGGGGGATATAAATTCTGCACATGCCCAGTGGCACAGAATTCCCCGATGAGTAAGTCTTGCAGTTCTTAAATGGGGCAAGAACCAGGCTCCTCCCAGTACTATGTAATAGGAAATTTAAGTATGTTACTACTTCTAGAAATCTTATTGTGAAAGGACAGTTCTCTTCGCCAGCAGCATCAGTTCAGACTCATCCGTAGGGCCTAATCCTGAGACAATGAGCATCACAGTTATTCAGTTCAGTGGGAGACAGGCACTGAGGTGCTTCATGGAATTTTCAAAAGCCCCTCTCTGCATCTTTACACACCAAAATACCTTTGAAAATGTGTCCCTCCGTGCATATCAGGATCAGACCCATACAAAGCAGTGTCCCTGTCATGTGTGTTGTGGGTTCAAGAATAATGTACAAGAAGTGTTAGCATTCGTTATCAGTCAATGATCCCTTACAAGAAAAGGCACCATACAGTTTATATGGATGACAGCAATTCTATTCAGACTGAGGAGGGGTGGTTTGCATTTCTCTAGATGCTCAGTCAGTTTAATGATCCTCGCTTCTGTCGGTCCTTTTCTTCAGTGATGGCTACCAATGTATCTGAGACCCTTCTGAGAATAAAAACTGTGACATCTCCATCTTTCTTCCCAGCCAGCAAGAAGCAGGTTTAGTGTTGTGGGGTTTTTGTTTGTTTGTTTACTTTAATTATTATTGACTAGAGAAGACACTGGTGGTGGGAGTGAGGGTACTTGGGTGCACAGGTAGGACTTACATTAAATTCTGAACCCCCTTGCCTGCTAGAGGAGTCTGTCACATTTTTCAGGTCAAGATTGAACACTCACCTGTTAAATGCAGGAACATTCATGGTTGTGATTATGGTCTGTGGAATCAGTTCAGAGTCCTGGAGTCAAAGACAGGCTGATGAAAATGAGGGATGAAAAATAAACATATGTAAGAAAGAAGACTGAGGATTATTCCATCTCCTAACTCTTCTTGTTTAATGTGGAGATTGGACCTTTGAAAGGGAAACAGGAATGCCTTTTGGCCTGAAATGTCACCAGAATGTGGACAACAGTCAGATCTATGGGCCTGAAGCTGCTGCAAGTGACATCAATAGCAAATCTCCCAGTGACTACAGGGAAGTAGGATTTGGTCTTTTTATCAAATCCAGGTATCATGATATCCATGCTTTCCTAGAGTTTGAAAGAGACCAAGATGTGGATAGGAGCAAACTGGTTTAGGGTTAGTCTGGATAAGATGGAAGTGATGCTGATAGACAAGGCGAACCATTTTGAGAAACAGGCTAGGGCCATACCAGCACCTTTCAAAGGTGTCTATCCAAACTTTGCTAGTACAGTACATAGCTGTGAGATCACACTGGATCCATCACTGATAGTGGGTTCCCAGGCGACAACAGCAGAATGTAATACCTTTTTCATCTAATGCTGGTCCAGCTGTATGACTGGTTTTCTCCAGTGTGAACCTTACCTCGGTGATTTATGCCTTTGTGACCTCAAGGCTAGATTACTACAATGCCCACAAAAATGAGAGCTGGAAAAGACCTACCAGGTAATGTAGTCCATCCTCTTGCCATTGCAGGATTGTTGCCTACAGTATTTTTACTAGTGCTTTGTACTGGCTAGTTTAAATGTCTCAGACATTTCCATGCTGTCCACAGCCTAATAGACCTAACTGGTGGGAAGTTTTTCCTGATATTCAGTCTTAAATGTTCTCTTAGAATTCATCCCATTCCTCTTTTGTGTCACCCTGTAACAGGGCTGCACGCACCTCTCGCGAGCGGCCCCTGGCCGAGTAAGTAAGCCTGCACTCTCTGTTTGTGGTGGGTCTTCACTGACTCAGCTCTCTGGCCATGTCATACACAGTCTGTCTGTGAGATAAAAGCAAAGCAAACCCCTTTTGGGGTACAAGTCCAACAGGGGCATCTCTCAGTGCTCTCTGTGATGTTCCCCTCAGTTTGTCCCTGCTCTGGAATAGAGCAGTGCCCCAGGGCTCCTTCCCTGGAGGCAGTCTTCACCCTCTCAGGGTCTTTCTGGCCCCAGCTCTTCAGCTGGGCTGCTACAGTTCAGTCCCCCTTCTGGGGTGCCTCAAAATCCAAACCACTTTCCCAGGAGCTGGGGGGGAGGAGGGAGACCCAGGCCCACCCTCTACTCCAAGTCCCAGCCCAGGGACCCTATAGATAGTAGCCTTTTGCAATGTCCCTTTAAATAGACAGTTTCTGCTACAATTCCCTGGGCCACTTCCCTGTGGCTCCAGCACATTCTTTACCCTTGCCTGAGGGCCTTGTCCTGATGGAGTCCCAACAGCCATCCCAGAGCACCATCCACTCTCCTCCAGCTCTAGCAAGGAGCTGAGCTTGCTCTGGCCCTCCAGCTCTTCTTATACTAGCCTACTGGGCCCTGATTGGCTGCTTCCCACACACCAACTCTAGCCTGCTCGGGGGACCTCTCTACTGCCCTTTTCTGTGGCAGGGCCACAAGTCCTCCACCAGGGGACTTCAGGGCCTAGTTTACCCCATCACACACCCTCACTAATGATTTTCCATGACTGGGTTCCAATTCTCTCACCACAGATAAAGGAACTCCAATTCATGTCTCAGGGTGTTCTTAGCAACTCGCAGGACCCCACTTTGAAAGCACGTAGAAACTTACAGTGCTCTACAAATGTGAGCACCTTGCGACAGGGCCTAGCCCTTTTAGAAAGCACCTACTACAACATGGGTGCTATGGCAAAAAACAAAAACAAAAAACAAAAACCTACAATAACAATGGGCCCAATCTTGATGAATGTATGCAGGTTTTACTCAGATAATCTCCAACTGACTTTTATGGGAATTTGCTTGAGAAAATACTGAGTATGGGCCTCACAGTTTGAAACAATGGTGTCCAGCCTCGTTCCCAATGTGCCTGATGAAAAGAATCCTACCACTCCCCCTGAAGCCTATTCCACTGTTCCCTATATCTCATTACTAGGAAAGTTTTCATATTAAGATAAAACATTCGTAGTTTCTTCCCATCATGCTTAGCTAGAACACCTTGTACCATGCTAAATAATTCTACTTCCTCCTTGGTGTTTACATCTTCGATGTAGATGGGTCTCATGTCCCCCTTTAGTCATCGCTTTGCCAAGCTATACGTATTGAACTCTTTTAACCTTTCCTCACCATCAATCCCTTCAGTCCCAACTGAATGCAGTTCTGTACAAATGACCTTCAGCAGATATCACTGTAATTATAGTCGTCTTCTCCCTGGCCCCCTTTTCGCACATTTTACCACAGACTAAAACATATCCCAATTCTTTAGCAGTTGAAGGAGATAATGAACTTAAAGTGTAAAACCAGAGGGCATCCTCAGTTTAACTCCGCTAGCAGGGAATCGCGGTGGTAATAAAAAGGCTGTAGCATATGGCTCTACCTTTCTCTAAAGAAAAAGCTAATTGCACAACAATCATTTTTGTACGATCAAAAAACTCAGTCAGTAACAGACAGGGAAATAATCCTCTTATATAACAGGTCAAATAATATACTATCAAGGTGCGTTTAACTTCATTAAAATTTGCCCCTTGGTAAGTGACATTTTAATTACGTTATCACATAATAAAATATTACATTCTTAGAAACTTATGTCAAATCCACACATCATTAATGCTCCTAAATTAAGCATGGATGGTAGAGCTTAATCTCAGATAAAGAATATTCTGTTGGACATTTTTCACAGGCATGTTTCAGTGTTTGCGACTGACTGTTCTATCTGGCAATACACTGACCTTAATCTACTTTCTAAACTGAAGAAAAGTAACAAGTGATTTTAAATCTACATTAAAATAATAGTCAGACTGAAATCCAAAAATGCCAGGAAGGTAAGAATTAGATTTCCATGCGGTCTTTAACACAGCTCCATCCTGCTTAGCCCTAGCCATTCACATTAACTTTTAGCCCGAGCGTGGGGGTGGGTGTCAGAATGATGGGAGAACTGCCATGAGCAAAATAAGAACTGCCCATCTCCTGAAGTGAATTTAAACCTTTTTTTGGGTTCAAACAAGTTCAATTAAATCACTCCACCCTCCAACCCCAGCTCCCTCCCACCCAGGCAACCACGTCTCTCTTCCTCTTTTTGAAGAGAAGTCACCATCTCTGCTGGGCCCCACCATTGCTGTCTCTTAAATTTGGCCTGGATTTCCCCATTAGCAGTGCCCCAGAGTGTGCCTTGGAAACCATAGTGCCAGTCAAACTACACGCAGGATATGGCTTCTGCAGCGTGCTGTGCTTCTGGGGGGACCCAAGCATGACAGCCCCAGTGTGGTGTGAAATGTGAATAGTAGTAGTGTCCCTCAGAGAAAACTTTGCTACTAGAGAGGACAGAAGGGGGTCACAAACCTTTTCTAAAGGACACTGTGCTGCCAGAGAGGCAAACCCACTTTTCCCTCTGAAAATTTAACTGCTACTGGAGGTGGGGACTGAACCCACCATTAGACCTCAATCAGGGAGCTAAGGCCTGTTAGCAGATCCCATGTTGGGAAAAAGAGCAGGGGGGATTGTCACAGGAGACCTCTGGGAGGAACAAAGGGGGGTCTTAGGTGGCCACATGCTTATTTTATGCCTAAGGCTTCATGCCTAACAGGGCACCACCAGCGGCAACGGAGAAACCATTTTGCTTATATTCAGTCAAGCAACTTTTCTCCCTTTGAGGAATTGCTGCTCAGCTGTCCCCATGCTACTCCTTTCCCACCTGCCCTCACGCTGGACAGAAGCAGGGGCACTTTCTGAGGATGAAGTCAGTCAAACAGGGGACTGGAACAGTTGCTTAGTCCAATGGGAGGAAAGAAGCAGAGAGCAATGGAGGAAAAAGAGCACCAAACCCCATCTTAACCTTGGACACAAATGGATCTAGAGCCACCCTTGCAAGTGTATTTCAAACAGTCTGGGTGTCAGTATAAATCTGGATGCTAGTCTGAAGAAAGCCAAATCTTTTGTGGTGTGCCCATCACTATTATGTACTGTATTGCTACAATATCTCGGCATGGAGAGGGTGAGTTAGGGACAGAAGGGACAGCCTTATCTCTACATTTCTTTGCTTTGTATTTGCATATCTAACACTGGATTGTGCTGGCTGATATACAAGTGATTTTATTCATTGTCTGGTCTTATCTCCTTAATCTTTTTGTTATTTTAAAAAGTCACTATACAGAAAAACTCCAGTCAATCTGTGCAACAAACATAATGCAAAAATCTTTATTTGTGACTTTTACTACTATTTACACAGATAGCTCTTTGTTGAAGCAAAATGCATTTTAAAAAGATGATCTGTGCTAGGGGGAATACCCAGTGCAATTCACAAATTCCAGAGGCAAAACTGCAAAATTTAACCACTGTATAGTAAACAACATGGGTCATATTAATCTAAACTATAAACACTACTAAAACATTTATCACTACGAAATCTAGGTGCTGTACATGGACTACAAAAAATAATGGGATTTGTCCAGAAAGGACTATCAATTTTTTGTCCTTCTTGTTGGTTTTAGTCATTAGATTAAAATAATGAAAGTTAAACAGTGATCATGTAACTCACCAAGTTTGAAGTACTGAAATCCTTGATGTTATTTTGATGCAGATTTTGCACTAATATTTTGTTTTGGCGGTCTGCCTGTCTGTACTGCTGTGTGTGTTTCTGACTCTGATACAGAAGCTGGATGTCTAGAAAAGTGCGGTTGAGTCCGAAAGAGGACTGGAATGACAAATTGAAACAAAAAGGCTGGATTCTCTCCTGTATCTCAGATCTGCTTTGCACTGGAGAGTGGGAGGCTATCTAGGAACTGGTTATGGCTCCCTGATTCTGTGGGTTGGTCTGTGCCACCTCCGGCCCAAGTATGGGGGCTGCTCTAACTTACACTAGTGGTGAATGTAAAGGACCATATGCCAGTTGGAAACTGGAAGAGCAGAACTCAGACTTGCCTTCTGCTGGTGTCCCCTGCCTCCAACACACTTCTTCCTCCCCTAAAAGGGTGAGGAATGCAACTGGTGCAAGACTTGAGAATCTGGTCCCAAATCTGGGGTGTTCTTACCATTTAAATCAATTTCAGTTTGCATACACACAAAACATAGGGTGGAGGATACATATTAAAAAATGCTGGTACATAAGAATCTTATGACAATGTTCCTTTAAAAATGATAACAGCCAGAGTGAGAGTAGGAATGGGTCTGTAAAGCAAAGCTTATAATAAAAGGATTATTTATTAATACTGTTGCTGGAAATTCCCTGGAAACTGTATTTTCCATAAATGACATCTGCATGTCAATCTAAACTCCCACCTTTTTATTTCTTAGCAAAACATTGTATCCATTATTGTTCCTCATGCTGCTTTGATCCCTTCTCAGCACTCTAATTTCCTTTCATATGCGTGCTACTCTTATTCCCAGCCCCCTCCTTTCTGCACTAAACCCTCCATCTCATGCTCCAATTCCTTGTCAACGCTTCCATCCCACATTGAACCCTGACATCATTAGCACCCCGATTCCTTCCTTCTCTCTGCTCCCCACCTCTATATTCCCCCAATACATCCCTCATCCATGGACCCCTCTTTTTCTGTCATATTTCACTGCTCTGTGTAAGGCTCAAGATGTGCCAGTATTGCTTGAGATCAACCCAACAATAGTTTGCTCCCACCTCTCACAGGTGTTACTTGTGTACGCATGGCCCATATTGCCTTGATGATACCACCTATATAGCTATAGAGTTTACCAAACTCTTGTAAGGATTGTACTAAGTAATTTCCTCCACATTTGTTTCAGTCATCGAGCAAAGTAGTACCACCCTCCCAGGACTTGAGTAAATTCCTTTCCAAAGAACTGGTGCCATAACTGCACCAGCCTCATGTTGTGGAAAGAGCTGCTGACATTCTGGTCAAACTTGCCAAGGGCTTGGGCTGCACATTTTTGTCAATCTTACAGAATGACCTTGGTCAGGCCACATCAATACAAGGATGGGAGATCGCCAAGGAAAATCCAGGGTACTAGATGAAGTGGCATTACGGATTCAGTAAATGCCACCCTAAAACAGCAGAGAACCTGTGGCCTGGACCGCTTTTCAGTAGCAAAAAAACACAGGGGTTCTGACTATTTGTGGTATTAAGGATACTATGACACTTTTTGTAAGTGTAAATAGAGTATCATGGCCAAATTCTAACCTGGATAGTTGTATTTTGTCTATATAAAATAATCCTTATAGTGTCAAATAGCTACACTATCCTTCCTCACTTGAGGACCTAAATTGTTATTCAATGTTCTCTGTACTACTAATCAGTTGCTGTGTTCTATCTCAGAGATAGCTGCATTTTAGTGATGTGGTCAGAGGATTACTGTAAACAGTTTACAACGTGTTTTGGATTCTCTGGATGAAGGAAACTACATAATGTAAGACATTATTTGATCGGATTCCTCTCCTACTCGGTCTCAGTAACTGCTACCACTGAACTCTTCATCTGACAAGGTTTACCACTGGATTCCATATTAAATATCAACCATTGTACGTTGGCAGGAAACAGGAGGGCAGATGACACAGCACAGCAATTGATAATAGACTGCACAATTTAAAATAGTTATAGAGATCAATATAAAACAAAAATCTCTCTAGTTAGGAAGTAAAAACTCTACAATGGCCAAAACTGCTGTTACTTCAGTCATGCCTTAGCTAACGCATGAATTTAACCAATAGTTTTGGACCAGCACAGATCGGTTTAAAATAAATTGTTTCAAAAGTTTGTGAAGTACTTTTTAATAGTTAATGCTTTCATGCCCATACTCTTCTTCTTTTCTGATGTAGCACCCTGAGATAGTCAATCAATGGTCACAGAAACCATATCTTAAATAATGGTTGTGTCAGAAAGGAAATATTAGGCTTGTTCTGTGAGAAGAGAGTACCATGAATTCCCCCACCACCACCACTCCCAATTTCCTTCCCTGACTACAATCCTCCCAGCTACAGAATCCATACAATTGTTATTGTCACTCTGATCTTATGGTCTCTGCTCCCTCAGGCTACTCCAATCCTGTCAACTCCCTGTGCTGCTCCAATCTCTTCTAAGCTCCTTTGTGCCTCACCAATCCCTAGTTAATTCTTCAAGCAACTCCAGTCCCTCTTTACTATCAGCTTCTGTGCTACAAATTATCTTTATTCACTCAATATTTATGAAGAATATTTCATTTGCCTTTAAACAGGAAATGCAAGCACTTTGATAAATAGACTGAAAATATAGATTGCAAAATCCAAAAGAGATTTGGAGGTTTGGTTTGAATAATCAACTGAAAGTTTGGGAGTCAGATTCTACACAGATTTTCACTGTGCACATCCCCAATGGGCAGGGCCGGCTCCAGCATTTCTGCTGCCCCAAGCACAAAAAAAAAAAAAAAAAAAAAAAGCTGTGATCGGCGGCGGCAGTTCAGCGGCAGGTCCTTCGCTCCTAGAGGGAGTGAGGGACCTGCCGCCCCCGAATTGCCGCAGGTGCCGCCTCTCTCCCTTGGCCGCCCCAAGCACCTGCTTGTTAAGCTGGTGCCTGGAGCCGGCCCTGCCAATGGGTTTGCATGAAGTAGGGTAAATTGGCACAGAAACTAGCCTCATATTTTTCTGAATCTGTTCAAGGCCACTTATCTTTCTCTCAGTCCCTCTTTGAATCTATCCAACCAAATCCTTCATCCGACATTCCACACTCTCTCCTAGATCACAACAGGACCCCTAAAACCTAATTCCTTTAAAATGGTCAGGCCTTTACTTTTGGTTATATTTCCTTGGACATTTGAGATATGGCTCTCTCTGCTGGCCTCCAGCCATCTACTGTGTTCAACTCTTTAATGCCCACAGGGCCCCAGAATGTATTATCCCACCTATGATCTCCAAGAAGCATTGGAATTCACAAAGTTTGAGGACAGCGACCAGCTCAGTTTAAATCATCATCATCTGTATTGCGGTAACACTGAAAGGCCCGATTCAGGCTCAAGGGTCCATTATGATATGCACTGTACAAACACCCAGTTACAGACAGTCCCTGTCTTGAAGAGATTACAATCTGAAAGGAAAAATGGATGAAGAGACGGAGAATGGGATACAACATACAAGCAAAGTTCTCAGGGTGATGACAGGCACATGTCTTGTTAGTCCCCTTTTTTGTTTTGCTTTCTTTAAAAAAAGTATGTACCTGGGTTCTTTTTCTGAGTGTTGTAAACTGTGATAGAAATGTAGGGCTAGAAGGGGCCTCAGGAGGTCATCTAGTGAGTCCATCCCCACACACAGGATTAAGAGTACCTAGACCATCACTGACAGAGATTCGTTCTTACACGCCTCCAGTGACAAGGATTCAA